>NW_026125833.1:0-119362 GCF_943737965.1 Phodopus roborovskii
TCCATTTGCCATAGTTAATTCCTATTTAAACCTTTAGGGTTACTGCCTGGTGGTAAAGGAGTTTGGTTATAAAATGAGCAAATAGGACATTTCCTTACGATTTCCTTGGCTTGTTCCCAAGTGATAGAAAAATCCCTTTTTAAAACTTTGCTGTTCACGTGGTGTTTCTTTTGAAACTCTGAGGCTTCTAGCACACTTCCTATCAATAAACAATCAATTTCATCTTTCCCATGTGCTAGAGGACTGGGCAGACCCGTATGAGATCTGATGTGTGATATATATATATGATGAGTCTTCTTTATGATAGTATCTTGTAACTGTATAAACAATGAAGTTAATTCTGTATTGTCAGGAATAAATTCTGCAGTCTCAATGTGTAAAACGACACTCGCTGGGTATTGAGAGTCACTAACTATATTATCTTTGGTATTAACATGAATTGTCAATGTAAATACAAATAATGAGTTCATGTAACCTCATCCACTTCTCTATGGTGGCTCCAAACCAGACTCGTGAACGATGCTGTCGTGATTAATTTAAATATTTTAGCTACATAATTGATAATTAGATGGTCTATAATAAGTGAGTCCCACATCGTGGAAACACAATCCACTGGTTATGGATTAATGTCCTATTTTAATAATCAAGTAACAACATAATCAGAGGATGAAATGGTCTGCCATACTCGACACAATTGACTCTCACTTGAATCCCACATGATTGTGTGAAACTCCCAGGTTCATCACTTTTTTAATCACAGAGTTGAAAAGTTAAATGTTTAAATGCTGAACTTTCATTGTGTATGCAGGGTTTTGAGAAGATAGCACGTATTTAATGTTGGACGGGTGCCTCAAAAGAGATGGACTGCAATACAATAATCCCTAAGTCTACTCTAACTAATGGAGTACCAGGTTCCTGAAGGAAGTTAATGGAAAACTCACCTTTTTGATGAATAATTGTGAGTCTCATTAACATGTGTTTCATAGTTTTACTTCTTAGGAGAGAGATCATCCATAAGCAGAAGGCTTTGACCTTTCTCCACAGACTATGTTCTCCGATAATTAGGTAATCTTGAATTTGGTAAGCAGTAAAAGCTGTAGGCAAACTTGCAGAGATTTGGCTATGACTTGGTTAGGTGAAACAAATGCTGTCATTAAAAGTTTAAGGACTTAGTTATCTTGGGAGAACTGTAATGTCACATGATAACACTTTCTCGAAGCTGCTCTCTGGTCGTTGGCCCATGATACCAGGATACAGAATGCAAGCAGGGTTGCCAGGAAACATTTATGAACCAACATTCTGTCACATTCTAATGCTCCTCACTCATGATAAAAGGAGCATACCCACCAATGAACTAAACTTACAGCCTCACTGAATTTCTCACAAAAACAAAGCAGGCCTCCTTCTTTTGAGTTGTACACACAAACCAGTCTCTCAAGCTACAACCTGCCTATAGTGACATAAGCATTAAATGAAAGCATCATTATGCCACTCAAGTACATTGATGAGTATTTTAAACCTGTTTTCTCTGCTTCAATTTTCTAATTTCTAGAATGGAATCAATGCAATTAATGGCTTCTACCATAATCCTTTTCCCTTTATTGAAAACAAAATAAACTCCTCTTCATCCTCTTCCCTTTAGAGGAGCTTGATCCCATGGATTCTCAGTGTTGTTTAGATTTGCTTTTGGCTGATGAATAAGGATTTTAAGTACTGACTTATGAAAATTTCAGTCATTTTTGATTCATCAACTGATAGTTCTCTATTAAGTCCTGTACCCTGCTTTCTAATATGGTTATTTAGAGTTATTTATTGTCAGGGGTGTGTCATGTTATCAGCCAGACAGAGTTCATTGGATGAGATTCCCTCATCAGGAGATTATTCAGTCATTCCATGTTTAAAATCTGTGGTGACAGTGTCTTTCATGGGTCAGTCCTGTTGCAACTTCTCAGAAGCTGATGATGCGAAACAATACAGTTTTTATTAAAATCGTGTAATCATTTGATTGTTAAAAATCTACTGTTATGTAATCAGTAATCACTGGATAAGGCAGTGTACCCCATTATACAAATATTTACATTGCCTTGGGTGTTAACCGGAATTGTCAATTTAAATACTGTAATTATGTAATTAGATGATCTGTTGCACTTGGCCCCACAAGGTGGCACCAAATTCCAGGTGTTAAGGATGATATAATCATTGTTTTATATAATTAAATAATCAAATAATGTGTTGATGTAACATCACCCCCTTCCCTAAAGTGGCTCCAAACCAGACTTGTCATGATTAATGTAAATAATTTAATTTCATAATTAATATTTAGATGGTCTAAAATTCTTGACTCAAACATCATGGAACAATAATCCATGGATCATGGATTATCTAATATCCTCTTTTAATAATTAATTAATAACATAATTAGAGGATGAAATGGTCTGCCATACTCCACACAGTTGACTCTCAGTTGACTCCCACATGATTGTGGGAAACTCCCAGGTTCATCCCTTATTTAATCGCAGAGCAGATTAGTAACATGTTTAAATGCTGAAGTGTCATTGTGTATGCATTGTTTTAGAAGATATCACACATTTAATGCTGGACAGCTGCCTCAAAGGAGATGAACTGCAATCCAATAATCCCTAAGTCTACTATAACGAATGGATTATCAACCTCCTGAAGGAAGCTAACAATGGAAAACTCACCTTTTGATTAATAATTATGAGTCTTTTTAACTTTTAATCCATAGTTTTACTTCTTAGGAGAGAGAGAATACGTAAACCGAAGTCTTTGAACTGTTTCTACACAGATTATGTCCACTTATAATAGGTAACCTGGAATTGGGTAACCAGTAATAGCTGTAGGCAACCTTCCAGAGATTTGGTAATGACTTCGTTAGGGGAATCAAATACTGTGATTAAAAGTTTTAGGAGATAGTTATCTTGGGAAATTATATTGTCCCATGGTAACACTTTATCGGAGCTGCTCTCTGGTTCTTGGCCCATGGTACCAGGATACTGAATGCAAGGAGGGTTTCCAGGCAACACTTATGATCCAACATTCTGTCACATTCTAGTGCACCTCCCACATGTTAAGTTAGCATACCCACCTTACAGCCCAACTGGTTTTCTCATAAAAACAAAGCACTGCTCTTTCTTTTGATTTATACATATTTACCAGTCTCTCAAGCTACAAAGTTCCTATAGTGATTTAAGCATGAAAAGTGCGGCAAGCCACAGCCCTGAGGTGGTACCTGGCTGGATGCCAGGTATTCGGAGTTCAGCTGCAAGCAAGCCAACCCCAAGGTGGTGCCAGGCTGGATGCCAGGTAAGTCCGAGCTTAGCTGTAAACAAGCCTTATTTGGAAGTGCTTGATGGATCTCGTGTGCTTCATCCTTCTGTGGCCAACCCGGGATCGCCTGTTGGCATGAGCTTATTAGGCAGTGAGCGCATATTAAAGGGCTTGCTGGAGCTGGAAGGAGCAGATTCTGATGTATAAAGTACCTGAAGAAACTGCGTGAAGAAGAGTGGTGTTCCTGGCAGAGGTAGACGCCACAGAAAATGAAAGCATCATTATACCACTCAAGTACATTGATGAGTATTCAAACCTATTTTCTATGCTTCTATTTTCTCATTTCCAGGATGGAATCAATAACATTAAGCTCCTCTACCATAATCCTTTTCTCTTTACAGAAGAGAAAACAAACTTCTTTTCATTCTCTTACCTTTAGAACAGCTTGATCACATGGTTTCTCGGAGTAGTTTTGATTTGCATTTGGCTGATGACTAAGTATTTTGAGCACTGTCTTATGTTTCTTTCTGTCGTGATTCCTCAATTGATAATTCCCTATTAAGTCCTGTACCCCAATTGATAATATGGTTATTTTGGGTTATTTTGAGTTGGTGGTGGCTCATGTTATCAGCCTGACGGAGTTCATTCACTAAGTCTCTCTGATCATGAGATTATTAAATTATTCAAGTTTGAAAGTTGGTGGTGACTGTGTCCTTCATGGGTCAGTTCTTTTGCAAACGCTGAGGAACTGATGATGCGAAACAATAGATTTGTTTAAAGCGTTTAATCATTCGATCGATAAAAATCTATTATTACGTAATCAGTATAGTACTCAAAGGATATCCCAGTGTCCCTTATCCTCCGGGCACTGGTTCTGGTACTCATTTCCTGTTGTGTCAATCACACAGCAGCCAAACCCATGACAGATGACACCATCATTCTTTACCTAATCTAATAAGTCAATAATTGGATATTCCTGCATACTTAACTTTCATAAGATGGAACCAAACTCCAGGGATTTTCAAGGAAGTAATACTTAGAAAATTAAATAATTTCACATGATTATCTCCCAGGGAGGAATGGCCAGACTCCAGTCATGAAGGACAACATGTTCACCGATTTCAACAATTAATATATAATTTGAAATAAGTGAATAATGATATGGTGGTGCATACTTAAATACCATATGGAGAAGTCGAACTGATCTCTTCATGGAATAATGATTTATTTAAAAAATTAAATTGATAATTAATTATTTGGCATTTTATAGTAACTCTGACAAGATGGCACCAAAGTCGTAAAGCTATGGCTGATGTAATGATCCAGTTAAATAGCTAAATAATCAAGTAATGAGATGATGTTACACCATCAACTCCCAAAATCTCACTCCAAAAGGGACTTATGGTCCATAACAAAATCTTGTGTCTAAACAAGAAGTGTCAATTTAAATAATATAACTATGTAATTAGGTGATCTGTGGCACAAAACTCCAGGTGTCATGGATGATATAATCATTGTTTTATCTAACTAAATAATCAAATAAAGAGTTGATGTAACATCATCCACTTTCTTAACGTGGCTTTAAACCATACTCGTGAATATTACTGTCATGATTAATTTAAATACATTACTTACATAATTAATATATAGATGGTCTAAAATACTTGACTCCCATATCGTGGAACTATAATCCACTGATCCTGGGTTATATATAGTCCTATTTTAATAATTAAATTATAACATGATCAGAGGATGAAATGCTCTGCCATACTCGACACAATTTATTCTCACTTGACTCCCACACTATTGTGTGAAAATCCCCGGTTCATCCCTTATGTGATCACAGAGTTTAGTAGTAAAATGAGTAAATGCAGACATGCCATTGTGTATGCAGGGTTTTTGAAGATATCTCATATTTAATGTTGGACGTCTGCCTCAATACAGATGGACTAAAATCCAATTATTCCTCAGTTTACTTTAACAAATGGATTACCACCTTCCTGAAGGAAGTTAACAAAGGAAAACTCACCTTTTGATGAATATTTGTGAGTATTATTAGTTTTGAATCCATATTTTTTTTCTTCTTAGGAGAGGGAGTATTCATAAACAGAAGTCTATGGACTCTTTCTCCACAGACTATGTTCTCTGATATTAGGTAATCTTGAATTGGGTAACCAGTAAAAGCTGTAGGCAAACTTCCAGAGTTTTGGCTATGACTTGGTGAAGTGAATCATATGCTGTCTTTAAAATTTTAGGAGATCGATTTCTTTTAAGATTGTAATGTCCCATGATAACAATTCATCAAAGCTGCTCTCTGGTCCTTGGCCCACGATACCAGAATACAGAATGCAAGCAGGGTTGCCAGGCAACATTTATCATCCAAAATTCTGTCACATTCTAGTGCACCTCCCACATGCTAAAATTGTGATACCCACCGATGGACTATCCTACAGCCTCACTGATTTTCGAAAAAACAAAGAAGGCCTCTTTTTCTGAGTTATACCTATTTATCAGTCTATCAAGCTATATCATGCTTATAGTGACTTAAGCATGAAAACGAAAGCATCATTATGCCAATCAAATACATTGTTGAGTATTTAAACCTATTTTCTAGGCTTCAATTTTCTCATTTGCAGAATGGAAACAATACCATTTATTGCCTCTACCATAATCCTATTCTATTTACTGGAAAAAAAAATTCTCCTCACTGTCTTAACTTTAGAGCAGCTTGATCTCATGGTTTCTCAGAGTTGTTTTTATTTGCATTTGGCTGATGACTAAGGATTTTGAGCACTGTCTTATGTTTCTTTCAGTCACTTTTGAGTTCTCAATTGATAATAATTCTTTATTGAGTCCTGTATCCCACTTTCTAATATGGTTATGTAGAGTTATTTTGATTTGGTGGTGTGTCATGTTATCAGCCTGACAGAGTTCATTAGATAAGTTACTCTGATCCTGAGATTATTAAATTATTCAATTCGTAAAATCGGTGTTGACTGTGTCCTTCATGGGTCAGTTCTGTTGCAACCTCTCAGAAACTGATGATGCAAAAATAAAACAGTTTTTTAAAAAGTCATTTAATCATTCCATCCTTAAAAATCTATTGTTACATAATCAGTAATCACTGGATAACCCAGTGTCCCTCATTCTCTGAGCACTGCTTCTGGTACCAATCTCCTACTGTGTCAATCACACAGCAGCCAAAACCATAATGGATGACAAAGTCATTATTTATGTAATCAAATAAGGAACTAATTGGATAGTCTTGCATTCTTCACTTTCATAAGATGGAACCAAACTCCAGTGATTGTCAAGGTAGTAACACTTACATCATTAAATAATGCCACATTATTAAATCCCAGGGAGGAATGTCCAGATTTGAGTCATGAAGGACAACATCTTCATGGATTTAAATAATTCATATGTAATGAAAAATAATTGATTAATGACATGGTGGTGCATACTTAACTCCCACATGCAGAAGTCAGACCATTCTCTTACTGTAATAATGATTTATTTAAAAACTTAAATTGATAATTGATTAGTTGGCGCTTTATATTAACACTGACAAGACGGCACCAAACTCGTGAACCTATGGCTGATGTAATGATCTATTTCAGTAGCTAAATAATCAAGTTATGAGATGATGTTACATCATCAACTCCAATAATCTGACTCCAAAAGGGACTTATGGTCCATAACATCACTTTTATTTTAAATAAGTTATTAAATGATGAATTATTTTTTAATTTCCTAATTTTACAGTTAAATAAGTAAGTGTAGTATTAGATGGTGTGATGGTCTGGCATGACTGACTCCCATAAAGAGGCTCAAAGCTCCAGTGATCACTGAATAAATAATGACAGATTTTCATAAATAAATGAATAAGTGGATGGTATTTATACATGACTCCTATGAGATTGCTCAAAACTGAAGAGATCATTGAGTTTTTAATCATAGATTTGAACAAAAAAAATAAATAATGAGATAATTTCTCATAATTCAACCCTAGAGAGATAACAAAATGATATCACCATTGATTTAAATAAATAAATAAATAATGACATCACAGGAGACGATTAACTCCCACAAGGTAGAAAACCTTTTTCAGATGAATTCATTATTCTAAATCAAATCCTACATGATTGCATTCTTTTACATGTACCAGTTCTTGATGAAGGAATATTGTTGTTTGTATAAGTGCCTTGGCATGTGGGTCAAGTATGAGTGCTCACAAGAGAAAATAGTCATGTGTGGAAAACTGTGATTACAGATTTGATTTAATTTTAATCATGTGATGTCAATGTGTTGGTTTGTGACTGTGAATGCTTATTCCCAAGATGGTCAGACCCTTGAGTATTCCTTGATCACGAACTCCAGAACATTCTCAAACATCAGACATACGTCCTGGCAATGAGCCTGTCATAATTTTTTCTTTTCCATATTCAATGCTGTACATATTTCACATCCTTCCATATTATCTTGATAACAAGTAATAGGGAACAACTTACAGTAAAGAAAACACATCTCATATAAACAATTTGGTGAATAATTTAGATATCACACTTGTCTTAATTTCAATGAACTACATTGTTTCATTTGAAGATGGGGTATTAATAAGTTCACTAGAAACAAGAGAAATGATAAATGTGTGTTTTCTTGGGAGACAACTTACACAGAAGAAAATAAAGAAAAGTGGAAAGTGTCCTACTCAAGAAAATACACTTTCTTATCTGACAAGTTCTGCAACATAAGAAGAGGTGAGGGGGAGAGAAAGAGGGAGGAAGAGAGGGAGAGCACAACACATACTTCTCCACTTTCTGATCATGTATTCAGAAACAAAGAATCATTATATGAGACAGATTCTGACTTCCTCAGGAGATGATCTGAGAATAAAGCCAGGATTCAGAAGAAAATTTCCCTCTGACTGGTGGGTGTGCTAGAGGCTCTGATTGGTTAGTAAAACCTGAGTGGCAGGATCAGTTGTGCACAATAGACACAATCCATTGAGGGCGGCATTGGGAAGGTTACCAAATATTTCAAATTGTTAGCATATATATAAAAGCCTATAGAGCTTCTACCTAAACAACCCAGACTCCCTGGGTATATGGGTGTTGTTTTGATTCTCGCTAATTTTGTTGGCTAGGATTGATGTGGGGTGGGACGAGAAAGGACTCCATGGGCTCACACTCAGGAGGTGTGGGTGAAGAACTTTTCTTAGCTGCCATCCTGTTCCTTGAGGTGTCATAAAATGTGGTTTGGGCAAGGTGCAGTTAGCACCGTGCCAAGCCAGATCTCTATGAGTTCAAGGCCAGCCTGGTCTACAGAGTTCCAGGACCAGCTCCAAAACTACAGAGACCCTGTCTCAAAGAAACAAATAGATAGATTGATGCTGCCCATATGTAGATGTTGTCTGAGAACTGTAACCTGACACATACATTTACAGTCAATGATCTGTTTCTCAAACCTCTGACCTGACATAACTGTGTCAAGCAGGATTGGACACATGACAGTTTCCTCATTGCCAATTAAATATTAATTGCCTCAAAATAACCTTCCAAAACTGTGCACCCAAACTGATCTGTATTCATACACATGACAGGGATAAAAACTTGCTGAGAAATTACAGAATCACAACCCCTATCACAATCTAGTCCTTTCTCATAAAGTTTACTAAATCACCTGAATTTTTCTCAATTTTTCCTACAGTGTACACAATAAACCATGCCTCCTACTCTTGCCTGGAGGCACAAAAAAATTGGTCTACAAGTGAATTGTTTTCCTATGACTACATTGTGAATGACTTCATGATGGAAAGTGGAAAATTTTAAATCTCTTATGTGGAATAGTTACTTAAGAATTTTGGAGATGTAATATATAAAACAGATGTTCATTGCTTTGGAGAGTAACAGACTTGTGTCAAAGCCAATTGATACAACATGGAGAGTTTGCCTCAGCAACATTATTTTCTAACAGGATGAAAATGCAGCTGTTCTCCCTTCCTAGCGAGAAATCCCTTAACACACTTGGGAGATTAATAAAAAAAATATCTTTAATGATGCCATGCATACATCTCTAGATAATGCTCAAAGTAAACCCAGATCAGATACATTTGCATTCCACATACACAATCTTCCTTAAATGTCTTTTGGGTCCATGGTCCAAGTTACACTTTGAAGAAATTAAAGAGAGACAGGGAACTTGTAGTGGTAGGCACTGAGATATATGGGAGGATTATATGGCAAAGAAACATCCTAGAGTAATTTCTTAAATACACCATTGACCTGGTCTTGAACTCATTATGATCTGCCAACCTCTGCCTTCACAGTGCAGGGATTCAAGCTTCTTCAGAATAGCATCTTGTATACTACTCCAAGGGGGGATGGGAGGAATGGAAGAAAATAGGGGACTTCTATGAAGTAGCAGGAAGCATCAGACCATGGGACAAATTCTGGAGGCAGCTACTCAAATAACACTATACAAGAGGAACACAGGCTATCTAAAGAACATTACTAACTAAGCCTAAGATGGCATTTCCATCAATAATGACAGCTCTACATGGTTGGAAAGCTTAGGTTCTCAGGATCTGAAGCAAACCCTCCATGAAAGCTGTGACTGCAGACCATTACCAGCTCTACCAAGCACACTCCTGGTTTTAGAGAAAGCTCTGCTTTTTTTTGTCAATATATTAGGCCCTTAGGGAAGCCTCCCAAGAATGTACCTCCTCCCTGACTGAGTGCCTAAATGAAAGCCATGTGATGAACTGCATGATAGGGCAAGTCCTTAACATGACAATGTTTTGATTCAAATAGTTTTCACCTGGTGTCCTATTGCCCACCTGTAATAACAATGCTTGTCTCAAGAAGAACACTGTAACTTCATGGCACAACTGGCTTTAAGGTTGCTTTTGACAGTGTAATGCCTCCTTGAGCACCTTGTTAGCGGCCTGTTTTTCATCGAACAATGGGCATAGTAGCAGATTATAAATCAAGGGTGGCTCATTTGTAACAGTTTGGACCCAAATGTCTAGACAATCCTCTTGAATGAATGTGTATTCTACCATCCTGATTCCTAGCAGAACTGGTTATTATACAATTGTCTTTGGAGTGTCTTAGAGGCAGTCGTCTGTAAGCAAAAATATACCTTGTGAGACTTACTATATATTTCCAAAATTTGGTAAATTATTTATACAAACAATTTTACTCATCTACATCATGGCATGTAAGTAGAGTACACTGAACAAAAGGGAAGTCTTTTACAACAGCCACAGTAATGCATGTCAACAAATAAATGTAAAATGCAAAGTGCTAAATGTCTTGAAGATACTAGAGAAATGAGGCCTCTCCAAGGTTGGCAACCTTTCCATGGATGCAACTAAAACAGATTGATGTTGAGTAGAGACATGTTTCAACACACAGTTCCCTGCTCCCAATGCTCTGAGCACATCATCACAGTGATGTGATTCAGAGGCCTACACCTGGGCACAGCAAATTGCAAGGACCTTGTGATACATCACAGGACAGTGAAACTGGCTGTAGTTTCCCATTCAGATTCAAATTGGTTCAGGAATGTCAGGATCTGCCTGCCCCTCCCCAACTGGGAACAGCAGCCCCTCATTCACCATGTCATGGTTAGCAGCTCTTCCAATATATCCAGTCAACTCCCTGTGGCAGTAATTTAAGCACAGCAGAAACAAAACATTGCACCAGCTTCTCTTCAGAGACAAACGTGAAACTGCACCCAGATGGGACTTGTACCAGTTGGAGACACACACCTTTAATCCCAGGACTGGAGAGGCAGAGTAAGGTGCATTTCTGTGAGATTGAGGCCGCCCTGGTCTACAGAGTTATTTCTAGGGAAGGCTCTGTAAGGATGTAAAAATTTAGCCTAACTCTCCACTGACCCCAGGAGTAGGCAAAAGGTCACATTCTTAACTGTTTATGACAGGGCTGTTTAAGACATCACCTGTGAGCGAGTGAATACAGCAAATGAGCCTTGTCACCACACCCACTTCCTGGGTTAAGCATGGTCTTGGATAGTTCAAATTGATTGGTCTGCACTGGATGCTATGAGATTATTGGTTTAGGATGCATGGGCTTTGTTGTTACCCTGTAAAAGCTGTCTCAATTGTGTACCCAAGATTCCCCCAGTCCTCTACTGCCTCGTGGAATATGGCTGTAGACCCCAATGCTCTTGAAATATAAGAGACCTCATGCTTTTTCATCAAGACCGCTTCTCATGAGTGATTTGTGGGGGGCTGAGTTGGGGCGTGAGTGTATATGTGCTCTGTGGATCTTTCAGCTTCAAAGCTACTGAGAAGCCCTGTCTCAAAAAAAAAAAAACAAAAACAAAAACAAACAAACAAAAAAACAAAAAAATACCTCACCCCCTGTCGCTCAACCTGGAATACTCCCCTACTGCCGGTAAAGAAACCTGGTACTGGGGATTATCGGCCAGTGCAGGATTTAAGAGAGGTCAACAAGAGGGTAGAAGACATATACCCTACGGTCCCCAACCCTTATAATCTACTGAGCACACTGCCACCTTCTCACACTTGGTACACTGTATTTGATTTAAAGGATACTTTCTTCTGCCTACAACTGCATCCTGTGAGTCAATCTCTGTTTGCCTTTGAATGGAAGGAACCAGATCTTGGGCTCTCAGGCCAATTAACTTGGACCAGGCTTCCCCAAGGGTTCAAGAACAGCCCAACCCTCTTTGACGAGGCTTTGCATCAAGATCTGGCAGATTTCAGGGTGCAGCATCCTGCCCTGTTACTGCTTCAATATGTCTAATGCTGGCGGCAGCATCAGAAGAGGAGTGCAGGGGAGGGCACAGAAGCCCTCTTGCAGACACTAGGACAACTAGGATATCAGGCATCCACAAAGAAGGCCCAAATATGCCAAAAAGAGGTCATCTACCTAGGCTATCAATTAAGGGATGGACAGAGATGGCTGACTGAGGCACGTAAACAGACTATTACTGACATCCCTGCCCCTAAAAATCCCCGCCAGCTGCGGGAGTTTCTGGGGACTGCAGGGTTCTGCCGCCTCTGGATTCCAGGGTTTGCGGAGATGGCTGCACCCCTATACCCTCTCACCAAACAAGGGACTCTGTTTAATTGGGGAGAGGAACAACAGAAGGCATTCCAGGATATTAAAAAGGCCTTGCTGGCCTCCCCAGCGTTGGGCCTCCCTGATACCACCAAACCCTTCAAATTTTTTGTGGACAAATGGCAGGGCTATGCTAAAGGAGTACTCACACTCAGAGACTGGGCCCCTGGAAGCGTCCAATAGCTTACTTATCCAAGAAACTTGATCCAGTAGCGTCGGGCTGGCCACCCTGCTTGCGAATGATAGAAGCCATTGCAGTCCTTGTCAAGGATGCCGGCAAATTAACTCTGGGTCAGCCTTTAACTATCCTAGCACCCCATGCAGTAGAAGCCTTGATTAGACAACCTCCAGACCGCTGGCTCTCCAATGCCCGCATGACTCATTACCAGGCCATGCTCCTGGATGCGGACCGAGTCCAATTCAGTCCAGTGGTTGCACTTAACCCTGCCACTCTGCTCCCCCTGCTGGGAAAGCCAGAACTGCATGACTGTCTCCAGATCCTTGCAGAAATGCAGGGGACCAGACCGGACCTGAGGGATCAACCCCTCCGAGATGTAGACTACACCTGGTACACGGATGGCAGCAGCATCCTGGTGAACGGGGAGCGGAAGGTGGGAGCAGCCATGACCACAGAGACTGAGGTAGTCTGGGCAAAAGCCCTTCCGGCAGGCACCTCAGCCCAGAGAGCTGAGCTCATCGCGCTAACCCAGGCCCTTCAGATGGCAGAAGGTAAGAGACTGAACGTCTATACAGATAGCCAATACACCTTTGCCACTGCCCATATACATGGGGAAATTTACCGGAGGCGAGGACTATTAACTTCAGAAGGAAAAGAAATTAAAAACAAGGCTGAGATCCTGGCACTGCTAAAAGCCTTGTTTCTGCCTCAGAAATTGAGCATTATGCATTGCCCTGGCCATCAAAGAGGCAATAGCCCGGAGGCAAAAGGGAACCGACTAGCAGACACAGCTGCAAGGGAGGCTGCCCTAAACTCCCTCATCACCACCCGAGCCCTTCCTTTGACGTGCCCAGGGGAGAATCAGGAACTCAGACGCTCCCTGTCATATAGCCAAGAGGACATAAATCTCCTAAAGAAAATGGGGGCCACTTATGACCCCAAAAAGGGACATTGGATTTTCAAAGGAACAATCGTTAGACCCATGAGACAAACCTACGAACTGATAGACTGTTTACATAAACTAACCCATCTGAGCCCCAAAAAGATGAAGACTCTCCTAGAATGCCAGGAGATGGGACAATACCTCCTAAATAGAGACGGGGCCATACAAAAAGTAACTGATGAATGCAAAGCCTGCGCCCAGGTAAATGCAGGCAGGACTAAGCTCGAACCAGGGATCTGAGTTCGAGGACACCATCCCGGTACCCATTGGGAAATCGATTTCACAGAGGTAAAGCCTGGATTATATGGAAACAGATACCTACTGGTGTTCATAGACACCTTCTCTGGATGGGTAGAAGCTTTCCCCACAAAACATGAAATGGCAAAGACTGTGACCAAGAAACTCTTGGAAGAAATCTTCCCCAGGTATGGGATGCCCCAGATCCTGGGTACTGACAATGGGCCCACCTTCGTCTCCCAGGTAAGTCAGTTGGTGGCTAAGCTTTTGGGCATTGATTGGAAATTACATTGTGCATACAGACACCAAAGTTCAGGACAGGTAGAGTGCATGAATAGAACAATTAAGGAGACTTTGTCTAAATTAACGCTTGCAACTGTCTCTAGAGACTGGGTGCTCCTCCTGCCTTTAGCCTTATACAGGGCCCGAAACACACCGGGCCCACATGGACTCACCCCATTTGAAATATTATATGGGGCCCCGCCCCCATTTATAAATTTCTTGGATTCCAACATTGCTGATTTTGCTAATAGTCATTCTCTGGAAGCTCATTTGCAGGCATTACAGATTGTCCAGAGAGAAGTCTGGAAACCACTTGCAGCAGCCTATCGGGAGCAGCTAGATAAGCCGGTGGTACCACACTCCTACCAGATAGGAGACACTGTATGGGTACGCAGACACCAGACTAAGAACCTGGAACCCCGGTGGAAAGGACCATACACTGTCCTCTTGACTACCCTGACGGCACTAAAGGTTGACGGCATCGCAGCCTGAATCCACACTTCCCACGTCAAGGCCGACCACACCATGGGAGAGAAGAAACTGACCACGACCTCACCATGGAGAATTCAGCGCACCCAAAACCCGCTAAAGCTAAGACTTACCCATGGGGCCCCTTAACCATTTTATGGGCCTTGTTGGGACTAGGAATTGCGATGCAGGAAGGAAGCCCTCACCAATTGTACTCTTTGACATGGCAAGTTTGGTCCCAGAGCTGGCAGGTTGTTTGGGAAATTCAGGGCAACCATGCGCTTAACACCTGGTGGCCTACATTCACCCCCTACTTTTGCCAACTGGCTGCCGGCCTGGACACTTGGGTTATCCCAACTATGGGTCCCCATAACTTACAATCATCATACATGGGAGCCAGACCCCAACAGATGACGGCCCATGGATGCAGCAGCCCCACCGCTAGATGCAAATTAGCCCAATCGGGTTTTTATGTTTGACCCCGAGATAATAGAGATCGAGCCACAGCCTACCGATGTGGGGGATATGAGGCATACTTTTGCTATGAATGGGGCTGTGAGACCACTGGGGGCGCCTACTGGTGGCCCTCCTCTTCCTGGGATTTGATCACAGTCAAACGAAAATATACTCTACCTGACTCTGATGGACACACTTGTTATTACCAGAGAGGAACTGATGGAAATGCCAATTGGAAGAAACCACTGTCATTACCTCTCAGGATCACATTCACAAGGCCAGGACGGCAGGCCACTGGATGGCAACAAGGGTACACTTGGGGTCTCAGATGGCATCTCCCAGGGACAGATAAAGGTGTCACTTTCAAAATTAAACTTAAAGTGAACACAGCAACCCATTCCATCGGACCCAATATGGTCATAGCAGACCAAAAACCACCCTCCCAGCCGGCCCCAGTTGTACCCCCCTTATTACCCCCTGTTGCCCCAACAGCCTCCTTAGCCAGCAATAGCATCCCTAGTGTGCATACCCCTACTACCACTACCTTGGCTCCCCGCCAACCTGGGACTGGGGATAGACTACTCAACTTGATACAAGGAGAATATCTGGCTCTCAACCTCACAGATCCGAACAGGACACAATATTGCTGGCTATGTCTGTTGTCAAGACCTCCCTATTATGAAGGGATGGCCGTTCTAGGTAATTATACCAACCACTCCACCACACCCACCAGCTGCATTTCCACCCCCCCAACACAAGCTGACCCTATCTGAAGCATCTGGGCAGGGACTCTGTATAGGGACTGTTCCCAAAACCCACCAGGCCTTATGTAAAACAACCCAACATATGTCCACAGGAGCCTATTACTTAGCAGCTCCTGATGGGACTTACTGGGCATGTAGCACTGGCCTGACCCCATGTGTGTCTGTTCAAGTACTGAATACAATGATTATTGTATTCTGGTTGAATTATGGCCCAAAATAACATACCATGATCCAGAATACATTTACAGTCATTTTGAAGGGAGACCCCGATTTAAGAGAGAACCAGTATCTCTAACTCTGGCCTTGTTACTGGGAGGTATCACCATGGGGGGGGGAATAGCGGCAGGAGTGGATACAGGCACTGCTGCTCTTATAGAAACCGGCCAATTTAAACAACTGCAGGCTGCCATGCACACTAACATCAAGGCACTGGAAGAATCGGTTAACCTCCCTCTCAGAGGTGGTCCTACAAGACAGGAGAGGATTAGATATGATATTTTTACGAGAGGGAGGATTATGCGGGGCACTCAAGGAGGAATGCTGTTTCTACGCAGATCACACCGGGTTAGTAAGAGACAACATTGGAAAACTTAGGGAAAGATTAAAACAAAGACAAAAGCTATTCGAATCTCAGCAAGGATGGTTTGAAGGATGGGTCAATAGGTCCCCCTGGTTCACCACCCTATTGTCCTCTTTGATGGGTCCCTTGATCATCCTACTCCTAATCCTCCTGTTTGGACCTTGCATCCTCAACCGCTTGGTCCAATTCATGAAGGATAGACTCTCTGTCATCCAGGCTCTGGTTCTCACCCAACAGTATCAGCGATTAAAACAAATAGACCAATCCGACCCTGACTTCATAGAACTAACATAGACCACATGAATGGAAGATTCCATTCAAAGCCAGAAGACAAATGGGGGAATGAAAGACCCCTGCCAATCATATTGTATAAGCTTAGCTTAGCTGCTGCAGCACCATTATGAAGGAACCCTTGTGCATGTAGCCCCGGGTTCAGGACAGGGTCAGCAAGCTAGGGCTGCCAAACAGGATATCTGTGCCAGCCAGGAACGGAAAGTACCTGAAAAACACCCTGTGTACCCTAGATAGAGCTATTCATCTGGTTGCTATTCATCTGGTTGTTATTCATCTGGTTGCTATTCATCTGGTTGCTATTCACCTGGTTACTATGTACTAAGGGAACTTGTCCTCAGAATAACCCTGGCCTCATTTGAATTGACCAATGGCATCCCTGTAACCATGCATCTTGCTTCTGTACCTGCGCATTTGCTCCCCTGCCTCTATAAAAATCCCTTTCCCCAGCCTTTCGGCGCGCAAGTCTTCAAGGAGATCTTGTCGCCCCAGATACCTGTGTGTCCGAATAAAGCCTCTTGCTGATTGCATCCGCACGAGTGGTCTCAACAGATCCTTGAGCACGGGGTCTCTCCCGAGGGAAGACACTCCTTGAGGGTCTTTCATCCCATCATTGGAGAGGTCACCCCGGCCCATAACCTACCTGTCTTTGGTTGGATATTTGCCCCCTCTGCCTTACCCATTACTGGGGAATAGTTTGTCAGACACAAGTGGGCAGAGGCATTTTCTCTTGAGCCAAAGACAGTATCTGTGTTGTTTGAAAGTTGTCGTGGGCCTCTCTAATGCTGTGGCAAAGTAGCACCAAGTGCAAGGGCTACAAACCCCAATGATCTGCTCACATGTTGAAGTCCTTGTAAAAGGCCTTCTGCATTGGCAAGTGGCACTCAGGTTTCATAGATGTTAATGATCTGCATGGGTAAAGCATGTGTATAACTTAAAAACTGATCACTCCAGGATTTCTGGAGAAAAATCATGCATTAACAGAGATATGTGTAAAAGACAGAGAACAAGAAGCCATATGAGCTCCTCACAAAAATTCAAGTATTCCTACAAGAGGTTAGTTTGTAAATTTAGTTTAAAAATGCCTATTTGTACTAGATAATAAGTGTGATTTGGGTGGCTAAGGCTTAACCCAAATCACCTGATAGTTGATCAGTGCTTGCAGTATTTACAGATTGGGAGAGGGCTATGGTAGAAGCTGTTGCTTCAGTGGTGAAGGCAGCACTAGCAGTCATGATCATAAAATCTCCTTTCCTCTCTGCTCCACACCTGGGTACGTGGCCCCCCGACAGCTTTTACAGTTGGCAGACCTGCTGAGAAAAATGAAACTTTCTCCAAAATTAGTAGCATTAGTTACAAAAAAGAACGGAACCAGAATACAATGCCTGAGATAAAGGTGAAATTCTTGTCCTTTGGATCAAAGTGTAAATTTATAGCCACTGGATCCAAATTATAATTAATAGTCAGGAAAAAAATGCCACATATGGCAACTCAGACCCACAGGCATCAGGATGGGTAGATTCTTGAAGACCCATCGGACCTTCGTTCTGGCTGTTACAATCACTGTCCCTCCGCATATGGCGAATCAGCCGCTTAGGCACCCAAACAGGGTTATCTGCATCTTGTGGAAAGACACAAACTGTCCCTCAGGCCCATACTAGAACTGGGTTGGGGCCGCACAGTTTTCCAGTAGGGACAGTTTTCCACGTAACTAAACCATAGTCAGATGACTGAGGGCGCCAATGACTGTCGGCTGCAGATCCAGCAGCACCATCAATAGTTAAAAATTTTTAAATATAAAGGACAAGAGAAAGGTGACTATGAGAAGACCCTGTAAACTCCACCTTTTTTTTGTTTTATGAAGTAGGCTTTAATTGTGCAAAGAGCACCTTCCACCATGTCCTGACCCTGAGGATATTAAGGGATACTCATCTTATGTGGGATAGAAAAAAATTTTTGCAAAAAGAGTTAAAACTCTGACTAGTATAAGCAAGGCCATTATCAGTTTTTAATTGTCTGGGCATTCCCATATAAGCAAAGGCTTATAAACAATGGCTTTTAACTTCCTTAAGCCTTTCTCCAGTATGAGCAGAGGCAAATATGAGATGAGAATGTGTATCCACAGATACATGAACAAATTGTATTCGACCAAAGGAAGGAACATGGGTAACATCCATCTGCCAGATATCATTAGGTGTGACATCACGGGGGTTAACTTCAAGGTGTGGAAAAGGTAAGAACTCTGCACATAGGGGACAATTCTTAACTATATCAATAGCTTGTTATCTAGCAATTTTAAAATGGAATTTAAGTGACCCTGCATTAATTGGAAGGTTGTATGAGCTGT
The DNA here is from genome assembly GCF_943737965.1 of Phodopus roborovskii. Taxonomy (NCBI): domain Eukaryota; kingdom Metazoa; phylum Chordata; class Mammalia; order Rodentia; family Cricetidae; genus Phodopus; species Phodopus roborovskii. Next base: position 18,948 of record NW_026125833.1, read on the forward strand.
GCAGTCTGCTTCATAACCAGACTCTCTCATCATCATGATGGCATTATCTGTTTTAATATTAAAATCAGCAATGGCATTTCCTTCACTTAAAGGATGGGCTAAATCAGAATTTGCTTGGAGATGTCCTACAGAAATTGGAGGAGAGTGCCTCCATAGTAGGCTTTGTATGTCTAGTAAGTGTTCTTGTACATGAGAGACTGGAGCTATATAAGCAGAAGTTTCTAAGGGGGCCAATATATGATACACATATTTACTGTCTGTGTATAAGTTAAATGGCTGATTAGAAAAATGTTGAAGGGCTAATAGTACTGCAGATAGTTCCGCAAATTGTGCAGACTTCACTTTAAGTATAGAGCGTTTGATAATGGGAAAAGAAATAGCTATTGCACAACCATTTGAAAAGCCATCTGTAAATAGATTGTGGGCCCCCTTCAGAGGATTTTGGGAAATAACCTTGAGGAAACACACAGGGTGATTTTTTTTTTTAATGAGCTAACTTACTGGAAGGAAAATAACTATCAAAGTGGCAGGGTGAGGAACACAAGCAATGTGCCCAATCCTCATCAAACTGTTGAAGCCATTTTATCTGTTGTTGGGTATAGGGACTAACAATTACATCCAGCATCATGCCAAAAACTTGAAGGCTCATTTTGTATGCCTTTTGAATAATAGAAAGCTTTGCCTGGGGATAAGATTTAACTGCCTTTCTTGGGGATGAATGTTCATGCACCCACAATATAGGACCAGTTTGCCAAAATACCACAGTAGGGGAATATGCTGAAGCAAAAACTAATAACATCAAGTTCTTATAATAGTCAATATAATTTAAACGTGCAGATTGGAGGCGTTTTTGCACAAGCTGTATGCATTTCCACACAGCATGCGTTAAGGTGTGTGGAGAAGTGGGATAATAATCCCCTTGTAAAATATCAAATAATGGTCTAAGATGCCCAGTGGTTAGGGTTAAACTAGATCGAACCCAATTTATGTCTCCCAATAATTTTTGAAAATCATTAAAGGTGGTCAGTTTATCCAGCCTTAAAGTAGTCTTTAACAATTGATGACCAGTATTGATAGGAAATTCTTGTTGCACCTTTTCTGGGGCTATTCTTAAGCCAGCTACTTGAAGATGATGTTGCAATTCCCCAAAATCCTCATTCATTTCCTTAGAATCTGGGTCACATAAAATAATATCATCCATATAATGTAAAATATAGAGGGATTGAAATTTCTCTCTAATGGGGGCAATGGCCAATGATACATAAATTTGACAAATAGTGGGACTCTTGGCCATTCCTTGAGGCAACACCACCCATAGATAACTCTTATAGGGCTCTTTAAAATTAAGAGAAGAAAATTTCACAGCCCAGTGTGATCTCCGGCTCTTATGATAATTAAATTATTAGATACAACAGACTGAGAGTCACCTTGTATGAATTTACCCAATCCTTTTCATTGTACATAACCTTGGTTAGCCAAGCATATTTTTAACAGGCTCAGTAATAAGGACTGCTCCCATGGCCTGAAGCACATCTCTCCCCCCAAAGATTAACAGGGATATGACTTAACACAAAAGCCTGAAAAAGACCTGTATGTCCTTCATTATCTGACCATTTAAGAAACTGAGTACTACATTCTGGAGCCACAACCATGTCCTTGTTGTCCACACCAACAGCATGTCTTTGGCCTGGCTCCTCCATTGTCCCCTCCTCTTTTAATAACTGAAGCTATAATCTGGACTATAATGTGATGACAATCTATGTACCGACATATAAGTATATAATCATTAAGACCTTTGGCCTTATGGAGATGTAAAGCCTCTTTACAATACTTGTTTGCATTTTCAAATGCCAATTGTTTAACTATGGGCATGGCATTTCCATCATCACCAAAAATGTGGCCTGACAGCTGTAGGAGGCAGTCTGCAAAATCTGAATAGGGCTCAGACAGTCCCTGCAATACCTTAGATAGTTTATCTCCTGCAGCCTTAATAGGCAGGGCTTTCCAAGCTCTAGTAGCAGCAACAGCATTTTGTGCATGGACTGCTGGGTCAAAAAGAATTTGAGCTACAAGTGTAGAATATTGCCTAGTGCCTGCGAGCATATCTAAATACCTAGCAGGAAATCCAGCAACAGCATTACTTTGTATGGTTTCCTTGCAAAATTCTTGATATTTGTCTTTCCATAGCAAATAGTCACCCCTACTCAGCAAGGCTCTACAGTGCTGCATCCAATCAATACAATTTAATCCTGGGAAAGACTCAAAAATTGTCTGAGTAAAAGGAGCATGGGGCCCATAAGCAGTGACAGCCTCTTTAAGCTGTTTTATATCCTTAAAATTTAATGGGCTGTGCTCCCTCACTCTGTTATCCTGCGGATCCACTGTCTCAATCACTGGAAACACTTGTCTTTCCTATTCTAACACTTCTACCTTGGTTAGTGAATCTTTGGCCTCTTCCTCTAACCCTCGAGGTGCAGAGGCCCTACAAAAGGAAGCAGAATCACAAAAGTGGTTGTGCCTTGGGAGTTGAAATATGGGCTCGCCAGCTTCATTTTCTGATTCCAAAGTATCCAGTTCATCAGTTACAGCATGACTATCATATCCTAGTTGGGATCCCTCTTGTCCCCTGATAGATATTGTAATTCCTCAAAAGGCCTATTCATCTCTGCCATTTTTCTTTTTAATTGTGGCAATGAATTCTTTAGCTGTCTTTATTTAATCCTATTGCCCTGTCTTTTCAATAGGGCCACTAATAGTCCACTGAGACTTTCTTTAGGGTCACTGGAACCCATCCTTCAATACACCCTCATTCACTTAATTTTGCTGGCCGGCCTCCGAGGGTGATTTCTTAGGTTATCCTTTCTTTCCAAATCTTGGTGGGCAAGATCCACTGGTATTGCTTGTGCCCTGATTTGTTCCACAAATCAGGTGATGGCCTAGAGATTGAAATAAAGACAAGACAGGGGGTCATTCGTTCAATGGCAATGCCGAATGCAGTTTATTGAGGGGAAAGAATGGTCTTAAATACCAACTTACAGAACAATGGAAAATTACAGGAATTTTAGGCTGAGCTCCTCCCTACGAGATGTGTGTCCTGAGGTGTGTTATCAAAATGGGAAGAGTTCCAAAACAGCCTTGGGGAAAGGAGTTCCAGCCAACAGCTTCAGGCTTGCTCAATGTCCCTCGGGGGTCCATGAAGTGTTCTACACCATATCTTTGTTAAACAGGAAGTTTGATAAACACATTGTAAATGTCTGCTTCTTTGACAATATAGTCATATAATTCTGGCACTCCCCACATTTATTTCATGACATGGACATTATAATGTATTCATCAATTTACCTTAGAAGGAAACTGAATTTGATGTTCACATAGAACTTTTCTTGGCTCTTTAAAAATCATATAGCATTGAGGAAAAAAAAACCAAAATAAATAGACATAAAGGGAGACACAAGCTTGTAGATCAATTATACTCATATAACATCAAAGAAATTTTATGATTGGGCCAGCCTCTCACAGCAATATCCCAGCCCCTGATAAACACATCTGTCTTTTTAGGGTTTTATTGCTGTGAAGAGATACTGCAAAAAAATGGAAACTCTTAAAAAGAAAACATTTAATTGAGTTGTCTCACTTAATGTTTCAGAGATTCAGTTAATCATCATTATGGCTGGGGCATGGCACCCTGCATGTGAATGTGGTACTATAGGTTAGTGTCATTAACTCTTGACTCAGAGGCCACAGTACGTTCACCAACACTGGCCAGCATCCTATATGCAAGAAACATCAATGCCTGACTCCACCCACACCTAGTGACTTACTTCCTCTAACTAGGTAAAGCCCACTCCAGCAATGCCACACCCCCCTACTACTGTCACTAGTGGAACTCACAGACTATGGACTGACTGTTGGAGGATTTTCATTGCATCAGACTAAACCCTGTGAATGTCAGTGATAGTTATTTGAATTGATTTGTTCGAGGGACCCTGGCAGTGAAACAAGGAGCTATCCCAGTTGACAAACTGGCTGTTTGTAACCTACATCCTATGGTGAGACAACTTGTTCTGTCATGATACAGGATGGAATGCCTAGAGCCTTTCTCAGCTTGGTATGCTAGACTTTGTTGACTTCCAAAGGAAGTTCTTATCCCCTCTAAGAACTGGATGGGGCTTATGAAGGGGAAGATATTGGGGAAGGAAGATAAGGAAGGAGGTGAACTATGGATGGTATTTAAAATGAAGACTAAATTTTAAAAATAACATTTAAAAAGAAGCAGTGTATTATTTGTATCATGACCCAAAGCGACTGGTTTTTCATTTGCGTTTAATGATGGAAAAATTTAGCCTAAATCTCCATAGACCCTGCCCCCTAGCAGTGAGTATGCAAAAGGTCACATTCTTGACTGTTTATGACAGGGTTGTGAGTGAGTGAGTAACATCCTGGGCTAAGTGCAGGCTTGGATACTTCAAATTAATTGATCCACACCAGATGCTATGAGATGATTGGTTTATGATGTGTGGGCTTTATTGTAACCCTATAAAAGCTGTCTAAACACTGTACTCGGGTTTCCCAGTCCTCTACCCCACGTGGAGTATGGCTGTGGACCCCAGTGCATTGGAATATAAAAAACCTCATGCTTTTGCATCAAGACCACTTATCATGAGTGATTTTTTTTGGGGGGGCGACTTTCCTGAGTCGGGGCGTGAGGGTCCACGCCATCTGCGGGTCTTTCATAAGTAAAAAGAAATGTTTACACAAAATTTTGAATATACAGTATTTGTAAGAGAGATGTTATCCTTGTGTGTTTATGGGACACACCATAGAAGTGGTTGTTAGATATCCTGTATCTATAGTAAGAGGTTTTTACGAACTTCTGTGTTTGGTTGGTGGGATCTGAAATCAGGTCATCCAGAAGATTATGTGCTGTGCCATTTGCTAAGCCCATATAAATAAAGAATTCAATGAATAACCATTGGGAAATGGATGCCTCAACATTATGATACCATGGAAGGTAAATTTGCAATATGAATTCATTGAAATACAAATAAAATTTCCAACGCCTCATCTAATTCCTGACCTATATGAAATTGGAAACACATGTAAGTATCAACAGGATTACAAATAATAGTGCATGCACTGACACAGTGTGACTTTTTTACTCACAACAAATCTACAGCGATTGAGAAGGTACAAAGTATTTGGGAATCAATAAAGGGGATGTATAGAAAAATGGAAAAAGAAATTCAGGAAAATATAACCAACCATTTCTCAAGAGGTCAAGGGAAAGTCAGCCTTGTAAAATGAGGTCTTGACTAGTGTAACACAGCTAACAATGATTTTATGTGTTTACAAAGTAAATAACTAGACTTCACGACTCCCAAAACTTTAAACAAGAAGAAGCCTTAAACTATTCTGATTCTGACCCTCAAGCTACTGATATTTCTTCCCAACAGATATGTGCCATAGTCTAAAACTCCACATACAGATGGGGTTAATATCTTGCTTTGCTAATGCAAACTCTTATGTCCCCTCGTGGTTTAAGGTAAACATGGACCTGTTGATGCCCAGATGGAAAAAACACATAGAAGAATAATTTAATATCTGTTCCTGCCACATGTATCATGAAACAGCATGAGGCATCCGCACAATCCACACATTCAACATCATGCCCACCTAGATAGTTCTGTAGATCAGAAATTCCATTTGTTCCCAGAAACTCAACTTTCCTGAATCACACCATTGTTTTGGGAGGTAGGAAAATGTTAATAGCACTCTGATCACATATTGCTGAAGGAAGATCCCCATCACCTCTTTTTAGCGGTTTCTAAACTTTGAGTAAATCATGTAAGAAAACCTGAATGTTGAATGAGATTTTCATAATTTCCAGAAGCCAAACTTACAGTTTACCAGTGAATTTTCCCACAAAACACAAAAGCAACCCTGTGATGCACAAACGTGTCACCTGGTCTCAAGTTTTCTTTCTGGCAGACATAATTTTCTATAGAGGAAAACTGTGATTGTTGAAAGTGGATTTATTGGGCTGTCTCAGAAGCTGAGGGCCACATACTCTAACAATGCCTAACAATGGAAATTAGAAGAATTCTGTAGTTGCTTGGTTTATGAGTCTAGATGTCTTAGCTGGTCTTCAGCATAAAGGAGTATTTCAAAGAAATGCTCTCTAAAGCTATTATGGAATAGAATCAGTAGGATCCATATGGCATCAACTTTGTGGAGCTTGTAAGATATGTGTCCAAGTATGATGGTATTTTGTGGTCCTTTAAAAAATGAAGCTCCATTTTATTCATTCACTAAATTTAAGTCATCAACCAAAGGTAGGGCAATGCCAGAAGACTTCTATTAATATGTATAAATGGCTAATAGTAATTGCTTCCCTTATTAAATGCACTCCATAACTGCATATACCGTCTGCATTCAGGCACTGTATAGCTGCACTTACTGCCTGCCTGAAGGGTGTGTGTAAACCTGACTGAGCCCAAATCTATTGTTATTTAGATGGGAGACTTTCACCATCCAGGCTCAGGCATCTTGTAGCAGGAAAGATAATGTCTTAAGTACAATAGAGTTATTTGATTTCAACTTTCCTGGTTGAAATGGTGGTAAGGGAAAATTAAAAGCACTGTGGTCAAATCTTGCTGAACGATGATCCCCATCTCCTATTTCCACTGATTTTTAAACCTGAATGTGGAATGCCACATTCCTAAATTCCAGAAGCCAAAATATTAGTTTCTCCCTTGTATGTTCCAAAACATGCCAAAAGCAAGCCTGTGATGTACAGAGGAAACAAATATTTGTTTCTGTTTTGTTTTCTTTTGGTTTGGGTTGGTTTTTCAAGTCAGGGTTTCTCTGTGGGTTTGGAATGTTCTTTGAAAAACAGCCTGGCCTAGAACTCACAGTGATCTATCTGGCACTCCCTCCCAAGTGCTTGGATTACAGTCTTGCAGCACCACAGACCAGTATGGATACTGATATCACATCTATCTCACTCTCCTCAGGGAACATATATACAAGCAGGCTTAGAGCACAAGGGCATTGGCCCTGGTCTGCACAAGTCACATGGTCCCTCACAATCCCAGCAGCAATGACAGCTAGGCAGAGCTGCTCTTCCTGCACAGAATCCCAGACACTGACCATGCTGTGTGGCGGTGGTTTACATTGGAGCTCCTACAAGAGAGCCGGCAATTTCTTTTCATGAAAACATCTGTCCATTATCACCAAGAAATGGCCTGTCAGGCATTTTGCAAATCATCTAAAATTGATTACAGTTTCCACAATGCTAATTTCCACCGATGGAAAGCACGAAATTGCTCATGTTCCTTCGGTCTCCCACCTCTTTCTGCACAGTGTCTACAGCAAAATCAAAGTTCTTAAATGAACTCAATTCTTTTATATACCTCTCTTTAATTGCAGTCCCCAGTACCAGCCACAGTGTTTGGTAAACAGTCAATAAATGATCTGTATTTGCTTCTCAATGAACACCGAGAGCCTCATGCTGAAGGATGCAGTAGTTTCTTCCCAGCACAGGATAGTACAGGCACGATAAAATGTGATCCACGCAATTTTCATACCTAACCCTATATGTCATGCCCCAGCTAAATATAACCTTCCAAAATTTTGATCACACAAATCTAGTCTGTCTTCATTCATGTGACATGCATTAATACACCCTGAGGATTAAAAAAAATCACTGAATATTCATTAGTTAAGATTTTTTTCTTATTGCTGTGTATAAACACAAAAAATTCCACAAGTCTTGTTGTTTTTTGAGAAAGAGTTTCTCTGTGGCTTTGGAGTCTGTTCTGGAACTAGTCTCATATACCAGGCTCGTCTCGAACTCACAGAGATCTGCTTGCTTCTGCCTCCTGAGTAATCCTCTCCCAGTCAGGGAATCCAACCCCGGTCTAACTAATGACAGGCAGGGATGAGATATTCACCACTATTCTATGCAAGAGAGATCTTATACAGAAGACACTTAATTGGAGTGACTCACAGTTTCAGAGGTCCAGTCCATTGTCATCATAAGAGAAAAAATGAAAAAATGATTTGAAGAAGAATGTCATGCTTGATTCATCTTGATACACAGGCCACAGTACATCATCATCATCTTACACACATTTGCTCATATCCAGCACATGGAAACCCTGACAGCCCATAACCAGTTAAACTCTTCTTCCCAAAATGCCAACCTAACAGCATCAATGCCACAACTTCTAATAGTACCACTCCCTATGACATAATCGGCCCAATTTCACTCAAACCATCATATTTCCTGAAGCAGGGCCTTTTTCATGATAGTAACTTAAGCAGCTGACTACCTACCCTGATTCCCCTTGAAATACACACACACACACACACACACACACACACACACACACACACACACACAAAACTGTTCATTTTACTCTAGTCTGAAGAAAAAAAGCATGCTACACATGATTTTTTTTTCCTATAAGTGCAATGCATGGTCGACTCCATGATGTCCATGATATAAATGGACAATTTTAAAACACGATGGACATAATTTTTCATCTTCTGGTATTTTACATCATCTGTGATTTTGGAGTGGGTTATATTTTAAATCAAATTGCAGTGTTACAGATTAATGATTTCTGTTTATTAAATATTTCTGTAAAAATAATTGGTATCCACATATAAAATATTTAGGATGCAGGACCACATTGAGCCTATACTCACCTGATCTTTGATCCCCATCATTTGCACTCTCCCTGAATGCTGGAGACCATCCTGAGTCTGTCTACTCCATATCATTAGCTCTTCTGTGGCCTCTGGTTGAGAGACCTCCAAGAGAGCTCATATTATCCAGAGTTACAGATATGAAACAGTTTACCCAGATATACCCACCAAGACAGGAGGACAGAGAAAAAGAAAGACTCCAAGTGCACCCACTGGAAGAAGAAATGGTGGATGGCAATAAAAAGTAGATTCAACAATACAAAGACCAGTATATTATCACCAGAACCTAAGGACTCTACACAAACTAGACATGGAAATAACAAAATAGATGAAGCAGAAGATAACAACCTAAAATAACAACTTCATAAAACTGATAGAGGACCTCAAGGAGGATATGGGAAAATTCACTAAAATAATGGAAGAAAAAACAAAAAATAATTGAAAGAAATACAGGAAAACAATAAGAAAAATGCAAGAAATGAACAAATATCTTAAAGAAAATAAGAAAGCCAAGAAAAAACAATCAAACAGATGAAGGAAACCATTCAAACAGTTCAAGACATGAAAAGTGAAATAGGGACAATAAACACACACACACACACACACACACACACACTGACACACACACACTGAGAGAATATTGGAGACTGGAAAATTGGGTAAAATGTAAAGAACTACAAATGCAAGCATAACCAACAGAATACAGGAGATCAACGAAGGAATCTCAGGCATTGAAGATAATCTAGAGGAAATCAATTCACCGAGGAAAGAAAATTTAAATCCAACAAATCCTTAGCAAAAAATATATAGGAAATATGGGACACAGTGAAAGACCAAATCTAACAATAATAGACAAACAAGAACGTGAAGAAGCACAGATCAAAGGGGAAGAAAGCATATTCAACAAATTCCTTGAAGTAATCATTTCCAGTCAGAAGTATGTGCCAATGAAAGTATTAGAAGCATACTAAACACAAATAGACTTAAATATTAAAAGTCGCCAAGGCACTTGATTATCAAAACACCTATCATACATAATGACAAGAGAACATTAAGAGCAAAACAATAAGACCTAGTAACATATAGAGGCAGACTTATCAAAATTGCAACTGAATTCTCCATGGAATCTCACAAGGCCAGATGGGCCTGGATAGATCATGCACAAATAATAAGAGTCCTCAGATGCCAGCCCAGGCTAAAATAATGTGCACTATAGACAGAAAAAACAAGATATTTAATGTCAAAGCCAGATTCCCTAAACATATTTCCTTAAATCCAGTCCTACAGAAAATTATGGAAAGAAATTCTAACCAAGCAAGCTAACTACAATAATGAAGACATAGGCAAAGTTAATATCAGTTTACAATAACCAAAAAGAAAAAGTGGGCAAGTATACTCACAATACCACCAACAACAACAATGAAACAAACAAGAATTAACAAACTATGGTCTTTAATTTCCAAAAATATTAACGGTCTTATTGCCTATAAAAACACACAGGCTAACCGAGTGTATAGTAAGACAAATTCCATCCTTCTAGTGCATAAATAAATGCATCTAAGTTTCAAAGACAGACATTACCTCAGTGTAAAAGGTTTGCAAAATATCTTCCAATCAAAGGAACTCAAGAAGGAAGCAGGTGTAGGTATCTAAATATTAAGAAGTTTAATTTCAAACCAAAATCACTCAAGAGATGAAGAAGGTCATTTAATAATCAGCATGGGAGAAATCCATCAATATAAAGTCTCAATTCTGAACATCTCTGATCCAAATTAAAAGGTACCAACATTCTTAAGAGAAACACTAGTAAAACTCAAAGCTCACATAAAACCTTGCTCACTCATAGTGGGAGATTTCACCACCCCATTCTGAACACTAATCAGGATTACCAAACTTAAGCTTCACAAACAAACACAGTAACTAACAAAAGTTTTGTCCCATTTGGTTTTAGTAGTAATTTATAGGACATCCAATCCAAACACAGAAGAATATACCTTCTTCTCAGCTACACATGGAACCTTCTGTAAACCTGACTACATACAAGGCAACATAACAAACCTGAACAGATAAAAAATAAAATAAAATTGAATAGCCCCCTATATCTTATCAGATCACCATGATTTTGAGTTGGAATTCTACAAGAATACATACTGCAGACACCTACAAATTCATAGAAACTGAATAATGAGTAAATTAGTATTCCCTGGTCCCGGAAGAAATAATGAAATAAATAAAAGATTTGTAGAATTCAATGAAAATGAAGACAGAACAGACCTGAACTTATGGGACACTTTTAAAACAGTTATACAAGGAAAGTTCATTGCAATCAGTGCTCATGTGAAGTAAACAGATGATAGTCAAATTATATAATTAAGAGCTCAACTGAAAGACACAGACCAAAAAGAAACAAACTTACCCCGGAGGAGTACCTGCCAGTGAATAATCAATTTGAGGGCTGTAATCGATAAAGTAGGAACATGGAAACCAATACAAAGAATGAATAGAACAAAAACTTGTTTCATTGAAAAATAAACAAGATAGACAAACCTTAGGGGCAAACAAATCAAGAAGCAGAGAGACAACATGCAAACCAGCAAAATCTGAAATGAAAATGGGGATATACGAACAAACACTGAGGAAACCCAGAGACATTTCAGTTCATACTTTGAAAACATGTACTATACAAAAGTAAAAAATCTAAGGGAAATGGACAGATTTCTGGATTGTTATCACTTATCAAATTCAAAACAAGGATAAATAAGCAATTTAAATATATTTAGATCACATACTGAAATAGAAATAGTCATGAAACTCCAACCAAGCCCCCCAAAAAAACAAACAAACAAACCCATAGACACAAGGCCAAAGGACTTCAGTGCAGAATTCTACAAATATTTCATAGAAGTGCTAATACCAATATTCATCAAATTGTCTCACACAATAGAAGCAAAAGGTTCATTACCATGTTTTAATTAGTTTACAATTACCTTGATATGCAAGCCTCACAAAGACACAACTAAGAATTACAGACAGATATCCCTCATGAACATTCATGCAAAAGTATTCAATAAAATACTAGAAAATCGATTACATGAACACATCAAATAAGTCCTCTACCATGGCCAAGTAGGCTTCATGTCACAGATGCAGGGATGGTTCAACATATGAAAATCTATCAATTTGATCCCCCATATGCATAAAGTAAAACAGAAAAATCACATTATCATCTCACTAAATGCTGAAAATGCCATTGTCAAAATCAAACACCCTTTTATGATAAAGTCCTTGGAAAGAACAGGGATAACAGAAACCTACCTAAACATAATAAAAGCCATATACAGTAAAACAACATAGAACATTAACCTATGTTTAGAGAAGCTTAAGACAATTCCTCTAAAATAAGGAACAAGACAGCTGTCCATTCTCTCCATAAATCTTCAATATTGTGCTTGAAGTTCTAGCTACGGAAAGAAAACAAGAAAAGAAGATCAAAGGGACACAAATTGGAAAGTAATAAGTCAATTTTTTACTATTAGCAGATGATATGATAGTTTACATAAGTGACCCAAAAAACTCTACCGATGAACTCCTACAGATGATAAACACCTTTCAAACAGTAACAGTACACAAGACTAATAAAAACAAAAAAAAAGTCAGTAGCCTTACTATATACAGAAGATAAACGGGATGAGAGTCACCACCCTTTACAATAGGAAGAACAACAAATAACATCTTGGGGTAACTATAACAAAACTAGTAGAAGGCCTATATTGCATGGTCTTGTGTCTTTAAAGAAGGAAATTAAAGAAGATACTAGAAAATGGAAAGATCACCCATGCTCTTGAATTGGTAAGATAAATATCGTAAAAACTCCAATTTTGCCAAAACCAATCTACAGATTCAAAGCATTCCCGGTAAAAATCCTAGCACATTTATTTCTTCACTGACCTTGAAAAAACAATACTCCACAGTATATGGAACAACAAAAGAGTCACAATAGTCAAAACAGTGCTGTATAATAAAGGAACTTCAGAAAGCATCACATTCTCCGACTTCAAGCCCTAAGCACTATTATAGAGCTAAAGTACCAAAAAAAGCACTTGGTATTGGCACACATATAGAAAGGTAGACCAATGGAACTGAAAATCCTGATATTAACCAACACACCTACAAACTCCTGAGTTTTGATGAAACAGGAAAAATAATACAATGGAAGGAGGCAATCATTTACAACAAATGGTTCTGGCAAAACTGGAGGATGATATGTAGAAGACTACAAAGAGACCTATGTGAATTGCTATACTCAAAACTTAGAACAAATGGATCAAAGACCTAAACATTAATCCAGCTGCCCTTAACCTCTTAGAAGAGAAAGTTTGAGGTACTCTTGAAGGAATTTTTACAGGAGAGTGTCGCCTCTACTTTGACCAGCAAAGAAAACACAACATTCAGACTCTTCTTTAAGCAGTTTATTCAGGAAACTTGTATAATCTTCTGACCCTGGGGGCAGCCCAGCCCACAGCTTAAAAGCCCTTGGGCAGTCAACCCCAGAAAGCCATGCGGTGAAAAACAAAAAAAAGACAGGCCCACATACACAGAAGCAAGCCAGATTCTCAGCTTTTAGCCAAATATGTAATTGTTTAACACAGAGATTACTCACCATTGGGAAGGTGGAGGGCAGAAGCCAGCGCCATCTGTAAGATGCGGCACTTCACAGCTCTCTACAGGAGAGTTATTCCTAGTCATAATACCAAACAGTGAGATCAATAATTAATAAATGGAACCTACTGAAACTGAGAGCCATATGTAAGGCAAAAGACACAGTGGACAACACTGTGGACAGCACACAGAGTGGGAACAGATCTTCACCAACCCCTCATCTGACAGAATGTGCAATGAACTCAGAAACTAATCAACACAACATCAAATAATCAAATTAAAAGGTGGGATACTGAATACACAATTCTCTATAGAGGAAATCAAAATGGTTGAAATACATTTACGAAAGTGCTCAACATCCTTAGTCATCAGGGAAATGCAAACAAAAACAACTCTGAAAAGAATTTTTACTCCTGTCAGAATGGTTAAATCAGAAACACCATGAACATCTTATGCTGGAAAAGATTCAAGGAAGGGGAACACTCCTCCACTGCTTGTGGGAGTGAAAATTATACAGCCATTTTGGAGATCAGTATGACAGTTCCACAGAAAAACCAGAATCATTCTACCACAGGACCCAGTAATTCCCCTCTTAGGCATATACCCAAATGATCAGCAAAGACATCAGTTCAACAACTTTCATAGCAGCATTATTTGTAATAGCAAGAATCTAGAAGCAATATAGATGCTCCTCAAATGAAGAATGAATGAAGAAGCTATGGTACATGTACTCAATGGAATAAACTCAATGAGGAAAAATGGAATTTTGAAATACTTTCGTGAATGAATGAAACTTGAAATTCCTGAGTGAGATAACTGACTCACAAAAAGGCTCAACATGGGATGTACTCACTCATATGTGGATTTTATACATAGAGAAAAGTATCACCAGTCTACAATTCACACCACTATAGAAATTAGGACAAAAGGAGGAAACTATACAAGGGAATTTTACAAGGTCCCCAAAAGAAGGAGAAAGCATCATCAACTTACCAGCATGTCAGGAGCATGAAGGGACAGTGAGTAGAGAGAACGATAAGGGAGAGAAGGGTAGGAAAGGAGAGCATGTGTGACCAAGATGATTGAGTCAGGTGTGGAATAGATGAAAGCAAGAAAAGTGATATCATAATAGAGGGAGACATTATAGGTGTGAAGAGAAAATTGATTCTAGAGAAATGTTCAGTCTTACAAGGATGACCACAACTAAGAATCTGAGAAACACTGGAAAGGATACTTTAAATATCAATTCTTGATAATAAGATTTATAACTAAATTATATGACACAGTATGTCCCTCCTTAATTTTCCCCATAAGCAAGGACTCCTATCTGGCTTTACATTGGTTTATTTTAGACATGACTTTCTCTTTGAGCTGGGCTGCAGATGTAATTCAGGGACTGGAATCCCTTACAAAAGATTTCTCCTCTAGAGTCACCTCCCCAGAACCCTCAAGTCGTCTGGTATGAACCACCCTCATGACTCATAAGACCTGGTTTTCTATACCTAGTATGTTTGGAACTAGAGCAACTGTGATGCTGAGTAGAAGCAGCCGGAGTATGGTGGGGACTGAAGAATTCCCCAAACAATTCAGTCAGTCCTGTGGGTACAATCCAAGCCAGGCAAGGTTTCACTGACCTTACCTGCTCCAGCAGGCTTCATCTCTGCTAAACAGTTCACCCAAGTATGTGGCTCAATGTGCATTTTCTTAAGTAGCTCACCATCCCTTAAATACAGGAAGAACCCCAAGGGTCAAAGATAGAAAATTTCATTGTCCTGCTCTGCCCTGTACAATACTTAAAGAACTTTATGAAATCAACACAAGGGGTCTCTATCTCTATCTCTACTCTGCTCTCTCTCTTTGGTTGTGTTTTTGTATGGGTTTATTCTTTGTGTGTTCCCTGGACAGGAAGCTACTTCTTGGAGAGCACATAAACAGTCTCAAAATGATAAGGATATGTCAAATTTATGGTGGTAAAATAAGAGCTGTAGGGGATGATGAGTTTGCATGTAGGGGAAACCTTATAGGACTCCTTTAGTGCCATCTCAGGTTGGGATAATGTGTGGTGAGGTCTTTTCCTTTGCATGCGCTCATCCACGTGCGTGCATGAGTGAGTGTGTGTGTGTGTGTGTGTGTGTGTGTGTGTGTGTGTGTGTGTGTGTACTTGTGGCTAGCTGGATCAGTCTATTTTGTGGGAAACATATGGGAGGATACAAGATTAAACTTTCCAGTGGCCAGTCTGGCACATCTCTGAATTTAGAGCTCCACATTACATGCCCAGGTATCTCCCTTTGTAATTTTGGAGCAAATGCCTCCAGGAGATTGGTTGGAGAAAGCAATATAAGGAGAAAATATAATCTGAGAGCCTTTTACTCAGAAGATCCATTTCATCTGAGCAGTGGTGAGATCTATGGGCTGGCTTGGCTCTTCTGCTTCTCTGATTTGCATCTTGAAAACTGAACCCCAATATCTGTCTCTGGTCCTTTTATTTTTATTTTTTGTGCTACATGCTACAGAGTGGGAGATAGCTCAGAATGGTTGCATGGTGATGCTTAGAAGATGACCAGGGTGTGGGCACAGGGCAAAGGCCTTGGAGGTAAGTGGAAAAGTTGGATTGAATGTTTATTCTTTCCTTGTGCTCTTGACACCACATCAAGCTCCATAGTGGCCTGCCTCCTGGGAAGAGGCCAAGGATGTCACAGTTCCCTTAGTGGGATAATATGGCAGATACTAACAGATAATTAGCAGATAATACAGCATAGCATCCAATTGAATGTATATGGCTTGTTACTGTGAGCATGAAGGCGAAGGTATTTGTAGCCTTTATCTTTTTTTTTTTTTTTTCAGAAAAATCACACCAATGGGACCCTTGTTCTTTCAAACTGGATCCATCACATATTCTCACAGCCCCTGCTCTTTGACCTATGTCCAGCGTGGAAATGCCATCTGCCAAATGAAAAGTCAGTTCTGGTGTTTGGGCCGTATTTACTTGAGTGATCCTGACCCATATGTCATCTGCCTAACTTCTTTTGTGCCCTGTGATTTAGAACACCACCATCCTGCTGCCCTATCCGTCCTGGCTAAGACTGGGAGGCCTCTTTTGGTCTGGATTCTTTGACAATGAACATTTATTTTGCTCAGTGTGCAAGAAGCCAACATACACAATACCACCCTGGATGCTGAAGTAGAAAAGAGATCAGTGTTCCATCATGGAATGTGGTGGGAGGTGGACATCAGAGAAACCTGATGGGGCAGTTGGGGAAAACACACAGCCCCCAGTTTCTAAGTCCATAAATTTGGTTCTGAAGGGTAGCATCTGTTTGCAGTTTAGGTCATCTTGTGTGAGATGGTGTTTTTGCATGCAAGTTTTTGGGCTGAATTCCTCTGTCTGTGGATACTTTTTCTGTTACATGGGTGTGGAACCCTGGGGGGAAAATGATTAAGGCACCATGAGGGTTTCCTGTGATGACTCCTGGATCATTTTGTGAAGTCACTGAGAAGGACAGGTGTGAGTTTGTTCTGCAGTTAACATGGTGTGCAAAGCAAGAATTGCTTATTCTACCTCAGTTTCTATGTTACCCTTCCTCATTCCACTTCAATCTCTTCAGAAACACCTGAGTCCATTGAGGGCTAATCTATAGGTCAATGACTCAAAAATTCCATCTTGAGGGAGACTTTCAGACTTGGAGGAATGAAAGACAACTTTCCTGAATGTTTCCTGGTTAGTGGTGGTGGTTCAAGGCTGTGGGCTGGAGATAGACTGTGAGAGTGCTGGAGGTAGCTCAAATTGGTTGCCTTGTGATGCATAGGAGATGATGAGGTTTGTGGTTTGGGTGCAGGGCCTGGTTGGCAAAGGGGCAGGTTAGATGTAATGTTTAATCTTTTGATGTTTCATTGTATCAACATCTAGGAAACTGGGAAGCAGGGCTGCTTCCTTGGAAGGGGTCATGGATGTCACCTTCCCCTTGGTGGCCCCTGATGCATATCATGTAGTACAGTTTTCACCTTAACTCAGAGGGAGGGGTAACTTTGGCTGTAGTATCAAGGGTCTCACTGGCTTTTCACTTTATCTTCTAAATATCAGACCCATGGGATTGTTGTCCCTGAAATCTCAACTCCCCGTAAGTGCACACAGTTGCCTCCTCTTTTACTTGTGTCCATCCTAATCTGACCTTCTGCCAGGTGTGATGCCAGTGCTTGGAATAAGATCTTATTGATGTGGCTTGTCCTCACAACTGTTTCATCTGCCCATCTCCTGTGCCCTGAGCTCAGTGACACCACCATCTCACTGCCCTACCAGCACTGGGTCAGCCTGAGAGGCTGCTACTTGGCTGGCTGTCTTGACATGGCTGCATTGTTTTGGTCGGGAGCAAGATTGCAGCAGACCTAAAGTAGGCCTAACAGTTGGAGTGGTCAAGTTGGTGGCCAGGTTCAAGTAGATAGCTGTTGGACAATAGGAAAGCAAGATAGGCAGGACTAGGAGACAAGTAGAAAAGAGAAAGTAGTAAGGAGGGGTCAACATGGAGAGGCTGGGGAGATATGATGCCTGCCCCACTCCCCAGTAAGGTGAAACTATGTGTAAACACTTAGGTTAACAGAAATGGGTTAATACTTAAGACAGAGCTAGCCAATAAGAGACAAGTAATTGGCCAACAGCATTATATCAAATACAGAGTCTCTGTGTGTTAATTGGGGCTGGCACGGTGGCAGGACAAGACCAGCAGCAGGAGGAAAAACCTTACTCCTTACAGATAGCTGCTGGATTTCTGAAGGTTTTGGGGTGGCTGTCAGACAAGGCTGGGTGAACACTTAGCCACTAGCACCCAAGGCCATGATTTGGGTTCTGAAGCTTCTCCATTATGTTTCCGATTGGTGTGAGATTTCTGAGGATTTAACAGTGAGCCCCTCTGTGCTCTCACAAGGAGCAACATCTTGACTTTCACAGGGCTGGCAGGTACCCAAATCTGACTGTCTAGGGACTATGAAGTCGAGGATCCTTTGAGGTCTGTGACCCCATTCACCTCACCACACTGCACTTTCCCAAACACCTGGAATCCATCCAATGCTGCAGGCCTAGAGACCCAACTCTGGCAAGTCTTGGCCTTAAAGCTTGTTTGGTCCCATTTTTGGAGCTTGGTGCCAATGGATATATTTTCTTTGGAAAGGCCAGAGGAAGAGCACCTATGACATATTGAAACTGGTATTCTCTGTGCACTACTACCAATAAGCCAAATGCTTTAGTGAATCAGGCCAACACTTCCCCATGGTTGTCTGTACATTTGTTGGCTGACTAGAGAAAGGCTTTCTGTAATGGCCCCAAAGGGATGAACCTATTCGAATGCCCTGGTCTTCCACTAATTCTGAAGGACTTGTGAGAAATGCCTGTAAAAAAGGTTCCTAAACCTCTACTCCTTTACCCAATTCTAAATTCTGGAATAACTCCTCTCTAATGAACTTGTACTGAGGAAGTCCCCTTAATTCCAAGAGTTCTGAAATTCTATTAGCCAAATAGGTCACTGATATACCACAATGCCCATGGAGGTATGCCTTTCTGCATATTAGGAATACACACATCTCATCAAGGATGCGAGTGTTACCATTGCCCAAAGGTTTTAACCTTCTCCCTTAGACTACTCTATATCCCCAATCTCTGTCCAAGCTTCCCTAATGTTTCCTCATCAAGGGGATGTCATACTTTCTGTTCTGGCTGCTGTGATAAAAGGATACCAAAACTCAACATTTCTGTACAAGATATAATTTTCTGCTCTAATTTGGACCACCAACACCTAGTATTACCAACTATCTGGAAACAAATCTACTGCTCTCAATTATGTTTTCAAATACATAGCATTCATTTTATTTGGAACCTACTGATAAGCATTGAGCCTATTTCCTGGAATCCAGTTGTAGAGAGGGAGGAGTGATGAGCAAACAGATCAAGACCATCCGACGAAAGCCATAGAAATTTCTGATGTGAACAAGGGGAAGTGCATGGATACCAGATTGACTACTTAGAAACCAGCAAAGGACAGAAATGGTCTTCCTGCATATAGGAGGCCTCAGCAGTCTATAGGGCCTCTGGTAAAGGAACACCATTTATACCACTGCATGAATAGATAATGGAAGCCTATTCCTCATACAGGAAAATTTTTTTTGCCTAGACCCATGGTGGAGGCCATATGACCTGCAAGAAATGATGTGAAAGTCCTGGAAGAGTGCCCCACAGAAAGCCTCGCCCTTTCTATGGAGAAAAGGAGGAATGATATAGGTGTCACTGGGCAACATGGACAAATGGTAGGTATAAAGAACTCAGATTGATATGTAAAATAAGATTGTATTGTTTCTTATTTTAATAAAAATATGAAAAAATAAAGAAAACCATGTGGACAACAGCTATAAGTCATATGAATGACATTATTACTGGTGACAATGGTGATAACACAAAGAAGTTAGACATGCATGGAGATTAGTTGTCAAGAAGAAAAGGTTTCATTGATTATGTTTGTTACAGTGGGAGATGAGGATGTCTTCACATCAGAAAATAAGATACTTTTGTGGAATATTGAAAAAAAAAACCTCACCAATAATAATATTTCTTCTATAGTTAAATTAATTAGGAATGCAGAAAATTATTTTATGGTATTAAAATAATTTCTCAACCAAAATTAGAAAATTACTGGCAATGTACAGAAAACTATCTGCTCTGTGATGGGAGATGTTATTATATATATGTTTCTCATACTGATTAATGAATAAAGCACTGTTGGCCAATAGGAAAGGAGATAGGAGGGACTAAGAGACAAGAAGGAAAGAGAAAGTAGAAAGGAAGAGCCAAGATGGAGTCTGGAGAAAGCAGTTTGCTGGCCGGCTCCCCGGTAAGAGAAATACATAGATCAGCAGAAATGGGTTAATAATTAAGACAGAGCTAGCCGATAAGAAACTAGCACCTGGCCATCAGTATAATATCAAATACAGAGTCTCCCTGTGTTATTTGTGGCTGGCGCGGTGGCGGCGGGACAAGACAGGGCGGTGTGTGGAAAAACCATACTCTTACAGCTCTGGTTACTTGTGACAAGGAATCTCTGTGAGAGTGACTTTTGTGAACAGAGTTGTCATTTTTCTTTGCATTGTGCATTGGGGGAAAATTTAAAGTGTGTGTGTATTTTTTTTATATTTCTCTTTGTGTATCTCTTGCAAAAAAATTAATTACTCACCTACATACTACACATAGTTAGTCATTGGCCATGGGGTGCTTTTCACTTTGGGAAAACAAGATGAAGAAACTTTATATTCTTTGTGTGTTTTGGACATCAGCCCTCTGTCAGATGTAGGGTTGGTGAAGATCTTTCCCCAGTCTGTAGGCTACCTTTTTGTTTTTCTCAACTATGGCCATTGCCTTACAGAAGTTTCTTAGTACAAGGAGATCCCATTTATAAATTGTCAATCTCGGTGTCTGTGCTACTGGTGCTATGTTCAGGAAGCAGTCTCCTGTACCATTTGCTTCAAGAATATCTACCATGTACTCTTCTAAGAGGTTCACTGTAGCTGGACTTATGTTGAGGTCTTTGATCCATTGGGACTTAAGTTTTTTGCATGGGGACAGATATGAGTCTGTACCCTGTTGTGCCAGCACCATTTGTTGAAGGTGTTTTCCTCCTCCCAGGATCAAAAGTCAGGTGTTCATATGTGAGGGGTTTAATATCAGTATTTCAATTCCATTCCATTGGACTGTCTACTTTTATGTCAATACCAAGCTGTTTTCAGGACTATAGCTCTATAGTAGAATTTGAAGTCAGGAATGGTGATGCCTGCTAAAGTTCCTTTATTTTATAGGGTTGTTTTGGCTATTCTGGGTCTTATTTTCATATAAAGTTGACTATTATCTTTTATAGTCAGTGAAGATGTGAGCTGGGATTTTGATGGCAATTGCTTTGAATGTCTAGATTGCTTTTGGGAAGATTGCTATTTTTAGTATGTTTATCCTACCTATCCAAGAGCATGGGAGATCTTTCTATTTTCTGGTGTTTTCTTTAAATTCTTTCTTTAAAGACACAAAATTCTTACTATATAGATATTTCACTTGTTTAGTTAGAATTACCCCAAGATATTTTATGTTGTTTTTGGCTATTGTAAAGGGTAATGTTTCTTTGATTTTTTCTCAGTATTTTTAATGTCTGTATATAGTAGAGCTATGGATTTTTTTAGTTAATCTTGTATCCTGCTAATTGGCTTAAGGTGTTTATCAGCCATAGGACTTCTCTGGTATAGTTTTTCAAGACACTTTTGAAAACTATCATATCATTTGAAAATAGTGAAAGATTGACTAATTTTTCCAATTTGTATCTCCTTGAAATCCTTTTGTTGTTTTTTTGCTCTAGCTACAACTGCAAGTACAATATTGAAGAGATGTGGAGAGAATTGGCAAACTTGTCTTGTTCTCGATTTAGAGTAATACAAAGAATTGAGGAAAGTAATCACATAAACACCACATAACTCTATTTAAAAAAAGTGGGGTACACAACTGAATAGAGACTTCTCAATAGAGGAATCCAAATTGGCAGAAAGACATTTAAGAGAGTGCTCATCATCCTCAGCCATTAGGGTAATGAAAATCAAAACAATTCTGAGATACCATCTTATTCTTGTCAGAAGGGTTAAAATTAGAAACAGCAATGACAGCTTATCTTGCAGAGGATGTGGAGAGAAATGGATACTCCTCCACATATGGTGGGAGTGCAAATATGTACAGCCATTTTGGAGATCAGTATGGTGGTTCTTCAGGAATATGGGTATCTCCAAATTGGCTGTACATATTTGCACTCCCACTAGCTATGGAGGGGTGTTCCCCTTTATCCACATCCTCTCCAGCATAAGCTGTCATTCATGTTTTAGATTTTAGTCATCTCGCATAAGTAAGATGGTATCGAAGAGTTGTTTTGGTTAGCATTTCCCTGATGACAAAGCGTGTTGAGCACATTCTTAAGTGTCTTTCCACCATTTTTGATTCCTCTATTGAGAATTCTCTATTCAGTACTGGACCCCAGTTTTTAATAGGGTTATTTGGTGTTTTGGTGTCTAATTTCCCAAGATCTTTGATTTTGGAGATCATCCCTCTGTCATATGTGTGGTTGGTGAAGATTTTTTCCACTCTGTGTGCTGCTGTTATGTCTTGTTGACTGTGTACTTTGCCTTACAGAAGCTTCTTAATTTCAGGAGGCCCCAGTTATTAATTGTGGATCTCACTTTTTATGCAACTGGTATTATGTTCAAGAAGTGATCTCTTGTAACAATTCATCCAAGTGTACCTCCTACTTTCTTTTCTATGTGGTTCAGTGTGGCTGGATATATGTTGATGTCTTTGATCCATTTGGACTTAAGTTTTTGCATGGCAATAGACATTGCTCTATCTCTAGTCTTCTACACACCACCATCCAGTTATATCAGCACAAATTTTTGAAGAGGCTTTCTTTTTCGCATTGTATAACTTCAGCTTCTTTGTTAAAAATGAGGTTTTCATAGGTGTGTGGGTTAATATCAAGGTTTTCAATTTGATTCCATTGGTCTTCTGTGTATTTTTGTGCCAATACCAACTGTTTTCAGGACTATAGTTCTGTAATAGAGCTTGACATTTGGGATTGTGATGCCTCCTTAAGTTCGTTTATTGCACAGGGTTGTTTTGGCTGTCTTGTGTCTTTTGTATTTCTATATAAAGTTGAGCATGAGCAGGATTGGAGGGAGCAGCTTTGCCATCAGATGCCTGTGATGGACGTGGACAGGTGACATTGGGTGCAGGATCAGGGGAGGCCCCATCCCCTGCCAGCACTCTGATTTGCATATTCAAATGCTGCATGGAGACTCAGAAGACATCAAGAAAGTACAGAAACTGCCTGGGTTAATTTGCATAGCCACACCTCCAAATGAGATAACCTGCATATATGTACATGTCAAAATCCCAAACAGATGGGATAACTTGCATGCATTTACACAGCAAAAGCATGTAAAGCAACATAAATTTGCAAATTAAAGTGCTTTCTCACAACTCGGGTTTTCTCATTTGCATATTCAAATGTGAACCCCAATCAGTCTCACAGATTTGCATGCACCGTGCTCATTTGCATAATCTCAATTACTAGTGCCTCCTTTGCATAACACTTCAGTCTCATTTACATATTTAAATGGGCGACAGGGTTTTAAGTTGATCCAGACTGCTCATCATCAGGCCCACCCATTAGTTGCAGCCCTGCCCGAGCCCCCCTGCCCCCTGCAGGTCCAAGGTCACAGTCAATGACCCTCTCTGGGCCTCACCCTCAGCTACAGCAGTGCCAGCCCCTCCTTCATGTCCTCCAGCCGGGTCAAGGCAGCTCCCAGGTAAGGAGGTGCAAGAGCTGGAAGCACAGATTCAGGACGGGAAGGCCCCTGCGTGTGTGGCCGGAGTATGGGTGTGGCCTCTGTGGTGCACAGGTCTTGGTCAGGACGGTGTACTCGCAGGAAATGGTGACCGGGAGCAGGAAGAGCCCTCCCGCCCTCCCCTCACCATCTTTGTCCCCAGGTGGGCGTGGCAGGAGTCTCCTACCACACTCTGATGTCAACAAGCAGCAATTCTAGGGCCCATAGGGCAGCGGCCCTGGCGGTCGTGGCAGTGCAGGTCATGACAGTAAAACCCATGGGGATGCAGGGTGTGGCCCCAGTGAAATCACAGACCTTGGCCAGGTCACCCCCCCTCATAATCCTTCTGCTGTCAATCACTGCAGGCCACGCCCCTCTCTGTCAATCACTGAAGGCCCCGCCCCCTGACAGGAGGAGTGCAGGGCGACTGGGCGGGGGCCACGTCTGCCATCTTCATAGGTGGAGAAGGGGGGGCCCCAAGCCAATGGCAGGTCTTCCTGGCAAGGGAAACCCGGCAGCGGAGACTCACGCCAATCATCGTGAATGGGGCAGGACTTCAGCTCGCAGATTGCAGCCAAGGCCGACCTGAGCCAAGGCCATCAGGAACTTTTGTAACTGCTGTGGCCAGGACAGCATTACCCAGCAACCTATGCGGCCGCTCTCTGCTTCCCTGCCCACAGACTTCCGGGTTTGGACGTTCAGGCCAGGGACTGCATTTCCTAGCATCCTGTGGGGTCGATTCCTGCCTATATGCCCAGGGACTTCCGCTTTCCATGTGTTGCGGCACGAGACTGCATTTCCCAAGGTACTTGCGGTGGCTTCCTGATTTTCAGCATGAAACTTCCGGTTTTAGTTCGTGGAGGCTGCCCAGAGACTTCTGGGTTGGAACGTTCAGCCCAGGGATTGCATTTACCAGCATCCTCTGTGGCCGCTTCCTGCTTCTCTGCCCAGAGACTTGTTTTCATCTTTGGCAGCCCAGGACTGCATTTCCCAGGATGCTTTGAGGCTGCATCCTGCTTTCCTTCCAACGGACTTCCGGTTGCAATCTTAGAGGATCCGGGATTGTAGTTCCCAGCATGCTGTGTCTTTCTTTTCCACCTTTGACTTCCGTTTCTGGACTTCAAGGCCCCCAAACTACAGTTCCCATCATGTCCCAGGCTTGTTTTTATCCTTTCAGTTACTAACCTTCTTCTGGGCTCCGAAGATCCAAGACTCCATTTCCCAGCTTCCTGTGTAGGCACTTCCTGCTTTTCTGCAAGGAACTTCCGGTTTTGCTTTCTGAGTGGCCAGGACTCCATTTCCCAGCATCCCCCAAGTCCATTTCCTGCTTTTGTCCCCCCAGAAATTCCAGTGTTAAAAACCGCTTATTATTATTATTTTTAAAGTTTCTCGCTTTCTGTTTGTTTGATTTTGTTCTGGGTTTTTCTGAGCCAGGGTTTCCTGTGTGTCCCATGCTGCCCCAATGGCCAATGCGGGTCTCCCGGTGTGAGATTCCCCGGGGCAGGTGGTGACTGACAGAGTTGTGTTTATTATTATTTTGTTATTATTATTACTACTAATCCTGTTATCATCATCATTGTTATTAACATTTATCATTATTATTGTTATTTATATTACTGTTAATAATTATTTATCAGTCTTGTTATTCATGATATTATTATTACTATTATTAATAGTGAAAGACCAAAAAGTGAAGTTAAATGAAGGACGGTCTGACCTGGAAAGCTAACCAATATCTGTTTCTTGGAATTTGCTAGCTTCCTCTCACCAGGCCCTGAGATGACAAGAATTCACACTGCCCCTCCTTTCTGCCCCTCCTTTCCAGTGAGTCAACAGGTGGTGAATAGGGTCCTTAGGAAACAAAGAGATAACTGCAGCTGATTTGCCCAGACAAAATTAATTAGCACACCCTGAGGCCCTAAGGCCTGCTGACCCTGATAGCAGACCATCCGGCATCCAAGGGTCACATACTCAGTGGACAGAGGGTCCCACCCCCTCCCTAAGCTAGTGGGTTTGCCTTTAAAAACACCTGGGCCCAGGGGAGGGGGCTTCTCCCTAGCCAGCATGCTGGAGGAGCCCATTTGCGCAAACGTTTCCTATTCAGTGAAGTCTCTTGCGTTTTGCAACAACTGGACTGGATATTGAGTTCTTGGGGTATCGACTGAACCTGGAAGACTCCTCATTCTGAGGGTTATTATTATTACCATTTTAATTATCGTTATCGTTATTTTTGGTATTCTATCATTGCTGCTGCTGTTGTTATTATTATTTTTTATTATCATTATCAGTGTCACTATTATTTTGTTATTATTATCATCATCGTTATTATTAGTACTGTCATTATTAATTTATTATTGTTGTTCCTTTGCTGTAGCTAATACCTATAAAACACATAAACGAGACTTAGCGCCCACGTTGAGTTTATTGAGAGAGGGGAGAGAAAGGGGGTACTTCCCTGATTGCATATCCAATACCACATGTTCAGTGCTCAACCATATATACAAAACCAGTAGAATTGTACTCAATTGGTTTTATTGGCATGTTTTTGCATACAAATCCATTCATACATGCTTAACAAGAAAGGAATTTCAAGTGAAGAATATGCAAAGGAATGGAGAAAAGACATGAAGGGGTAAATTGGTGAAATACAGTTTAAATAAAAGGCATGAGAATAAATTTTAAATAATGAAGCTGACTAGAAATATAGCTTAGCAGTCAACAGCACTGGTTGTTGTTACAGAGGACACATGTTCCATTATCAGAAACCATGACAGCCAGCCATCTTCTGTAACTTGAGTTAAAGGGAGATGGTACCCTGTCCTACCCTTTGCAGGTACTTTGCTTATGTGGCTTCAGACAAACATCCTGTTATGAGTGGTTTTTCTGTTCTCACTGCTGCACCAGCCCCCAGGTAACACACAGAGGCATTGTATTAGATGTAAAGTTGTTAGCCTGTTACTACCATTTCTTATTGGTTAGCTGTGTCTTAATATTAAACCATTTCTATTAATCTAATTATTTCCATATGGCCTTATCTTAGCAGAGTGAGGGGCCAGCACTCTGCTTTCTTTGTTTCTTACATCTTGAATCTCCTCCCTACTTCTCCCTCTGTCCTCCTAGTCTCCAATCTCACCTATCTTGCTTTGGTATTAGCCAACAGTGCTTTATTCATTAACCAATTACAGAACCATATTTACAGAATGACATCTTCCACCCCTTCTTTGCAGGTACCGTGCACAAATGCATAGGAGCACACAGTCATATACATTACATAAACTAAAGCTTAAAAAGGGAGTTATCTACAGTGATTTCACAGCCCTGTCCTAGACATCAGGAAGACCTAGTTTACATGAACTCCTGGTCCTGCACAGAAGCAAATATGGCTTTCTGTGAGGCATAATGCTCATAGATAAAAATCAGCCATAATCTGAAGTTAAAATAACTCAAAAGGAATTTTGGTCTAAGGACATGGTATAGACATGTGACTTGTCCTTAATGTTTTCTGTATTTGTGTCTTTCATCCTTTGTATGTGTGCAATTCACAGGCTCTGATACATCTTTAGAATGTATTGAGACACCTCTATACTGTAGGTCACAATTTAAGGTCGAAAAGATAGATTTTTTGTTCTCTGTAAGTCTTCAACCGTCTTAGTGGCTGCACTTAAATACTTCTGTCCCTTTTTAAATTGTTAGAAGTATATCCTTTGGACTGAACCTAATAAAGGATTAAGGATGATATCATACATGGGATGGAAAATCGATTCTAGACTGTCTTATTTTGTGATTTTTGCAATTCAGACTTTTGGGAGGGATCCCCATCCTGCTTCCAAATAAATAACACACTGGAGCTTATTCTTACTTGTGAATACGTGTACTTGCTTACCTTGGCTTTTTTTTTTTTTTTTTTTTTTTTTTTTTTTTGCTGAATTTTGTAACTTTAAGTTACCCCATCCACCTTTGGCCTCTGTGATTTTTTTTCATTCCTTACTTCTGTGTATCTTATTTTTATTTACTCTTGCTCTGTCTTAAGATACCTATATGTGCTTTCCTTGCCCCTTCATCTCTTCTGCTGGATTTCTCATATTCATTGTGTGCTGCACTTCTCATATTTATTTATTCTATCTGCCTTGCAGCCCTGCCTATCCTTTCTTCTGTCTTGTTCTTGGTCAGTCAGCACTTCATTAGACCATCAGGATGCTCTAGACATTCAAATAACCACAGCTTCCTAGAGCTAAATAAACTCAACATCACCTTTCCCACTATCATTTAAAATATGTTCATAGGCATAAAGCGATTAACATATATTAAAATAAAATTGCACAACATCACCTCTTTGAGATTAGCCAGAGTTTGATGCTCAGAGTTCTTAAAGATATTTGGGTTTGTTACTCATTTAAATATGTGGAGTGAATTCTGCCTTGGAAGACATATTAAAGCTGTATCTCCATAATTATAGAAAATGTTTCTGAGACAGCACTCTTTTGACAGCTCAGGTGACTTTTGTTCCCATCCTTTTATTCTCCAGATCAATGAACTTACTTCCCTCTTATTTTACAAACTAAATACTTAAATTAATGGACTGTACCATCTCTGAGTTTTCAAATTACAAATTTGAGTCCAGTAGTCTTATATCCATTGCAGTTACCAGAAAAGGAATTCTGTGTGGAACATGTCTCCAGCATTCAAATCAAAATAAAAGGAATAGTTTCTAGTGTACATTGAAGGGGGAAATGGTAGGCAATCAGCTGCTGGAGTTACCATAATGGAAAAGGCCCAGAATACAGCAGAGTTGTGATTTCATAATTTCCAAGTATTGGGATTGTGGTTGTCCGTACCAAGGCCACTGTGGATTTGTTTACAATGTTTTTGAGTTGTTCTGCATTCCTCCTGTGATTTATTGTCTGATTATCCTCCTTCAACATTTGTATACTTCCTTTAATAACCAAATCCATTGGTTCACATTAGCAAGGGATTTGCTGTTGAGTGTGGCACAAATCTCCAGCCAAAATGGAATAAGTTTCTTCTTCTTCACATGAAGCACATGACTTTAAACAATGCTGTCTTATAATTTCTTCTCACCATTCCCTGTCACTCATGTCTCCTTACCAGCATGCAGTCATTTTTTTCCATGTGAATGAAAACTGACAGAATTGATGTGTGCACAGTTTATGGTGGGAAGTTTAAACTACTCAGTATTCACTTTCCAATTAGGATGGACTTCCATATAGATGTTTAGAATCAGAAAACACAGATATATATGATTCATAATAGTAGCAGTTATGAAGTAGTAGTAAAAGCAATTTTATAGTTGTGTTGTTGCCAGAACAGGAAGAACCAACTGTATTACCGTGACACAGCATTAGGATACTTAGGAACAAGTTGTTTATACTAATGAGTCCTGTGGCTCAGGCTTGCCTGACACTATTTAATTGATGAGTTGTTTGTAATTTTAATCTAGACCCTGGTGCTTTGTTGTGGGTAGACAGTTTTGCATTGCTTTCAGGCAGGACACTCATTGTTTTGTGAAATAGAAAATACCACAGGAGATGTATTTCTTCTAATCCCTCTGATTTTATGAGGGACTTACCCATGAAGAGGGACCTGTATATGAACTGAGTTCACTGACCAATACAATGGTGGTCACAGTACAAAAAGGGAGGGGGAAAGAAGGAGTTTTGTTCCCTGCTTTTATTGTAGTTGGCATTAGCACTAGGAACTGCGGAAATCATTTTTTTTTCATGATGTCATTGCTTCACAGTTAAGTGTCCTTGGTCTTACACAATCCTTGCAGTTTTATGAGGTCCCATTTATTAATTGTTGGTATGTTCAGGAAGTTGTCCCCTTTGCCAGTTTTCCACACTTGGTCTTGTCTTTGTTTTAGTGTTTCTGATTTTCTGTTGGGAAAATTAACACACTTGGCCTTGAGTCTTGTGCAGGTGGATGTAAATGAATCTATTTCAATTCATATAAAAATTCAGTTTTACCTGCACCATTTTTGAAGGTGCTATTGTTTTGTTTTTCCATTTTTTATTTCTGAATTTCCTCATCAGAATTCAAATGTCCACCTGTGTTTTGATTATATGCCATGGTCTTTAATTCATTCCATTTTTGAACATGTTTGTTTTTCTGGACAGAGCCATGCTATTCTTTTACTGTTGAGTTGTTTTACCTATGCTTTTTGTTTTTCATATGAAGGTACAAACTGTATTTTCTAAGTTTGTAATGAAGTTTGTTGTAATTTTTATGGGTATTGTGGTGAATCTGTAAATTGTTGTTAGATGGATGGGCTTTTGACTGGGTTAATGCTACTGATCATGAGCACTAGACATCTTTACATCTGCTCATATCTTCTTCAAACTCTTTGTTCATATACTTAAAGGTGTTTCACATGCATTCTTTCACTTGCTTTATTGGAATTACTTGAACATATTTTATATTATTTGAGGCTGTTGTCATGACTGCTGTTTCCTTTATGTCTTGCTTAGGCTGTTTGTTGTTTTTACATGGAAATACTACTATTTGTTTGTTGTTTGGTTGATTGGTTGTTTTATTGTTACTGTGCTACCCAGTCATTTTATTGAAAGTGTTTATCACCTGTTCTTCCCTTGCTGAATTTTAATGTCGTTGATGTGTACCTGTAAGTAATAATAGTCCAGCATCTTCCTTTCCAAATTATATTCCATTGATATCTTTCAATGATTCATTGCTCTAACTAGTACTTCAATTAGAATATTGAGTAGATATAGAGTTTACAACCTTGCCTTGTTGTCCAGGTTTATCAGCCTTTGAATTTATCTCTCTCTCCTCTTTTATAGAGGATTATATTTACTGTTTTTTTTTTTTTTTTTTTTTTTTTTTGTAGATTACACCCTATGTCAAATGAGGCCTCCTTTATTGGATTGCATGACCATTTTATAGTGTTCTTGGAATCTGTTTGTAAGGGTTTTTATTTGTTCACCTATGCTTATGAGAGAAATTGGTCTCTATTTACCTTTATATTTCCCACAGCTCTGGACATTTGTGCTGAGTTTGGTTAATGATCTCAAGGTCACCAGGCAGAATTGCTATGGATTTTTGAAATTGGAATCCCCAGAAACTGTCTACCTGGTTGAAACATTCAAATTGTTAAGGTCTATCCAGAAACACAAATATCCACTGTACCATGCATTAGGTTCAAGATATATGATGTAGTAGCATCTGACATAAATTATCTATGATTATTTGAAAAAAGAGCCTGAACACATGGATATTTGTGTACCTGTGGCATCATAAAATAAATTGGGCAAAGTTTCATTTGTTTTTATATTATGGGATACGTTGAGGAGTACCATTTGTAACTCTTCTTTGAGTCTGGTAAAATCCAATGGTAAAACAAACTTGCACTCAGCTTTTCTTTCTTTATTTATTTATGTATTTATTTATGTATTTATTTATTTATTTATTTATTTTTAGTTGAGAGGCTTGTAATGATTCATTTTGTTTCATTATGGGTAATAGGTCTCTATTTAATTTCTCCATGCTGTTTTCATTGCACTTTGACATGTGGTACCTACCAAGAAAAATATGTATTTCTTTACTATTCCCACTTTGGGTGAATGAGGTGTTTTTAAAGTATTTCCTATGGTGTTGTTGATTACTGTTGTGTCCCCTTTTAATTTCTGAATTTATTAATTGTTATATTATCTCTGTATCTCTAAGTTAATTTTGATAATGTTTTGTCCATCCTGTTGATTTTTCAAAAAAATATGTTTTTATTTGAATAATTTTATTTATCTTTGTTTCTATTTTGTTAATTTTAACCCTGATTTAATAGCTTCTTGCTATCTAATCCTCTTGGGTATATTTCCCGATCTTGTGTTTGGGGCATTATTAAATGTCATATTGGTGGAGTTTTTCTTTGAATAGGAATTGTTCTTCCCCATCTCTTTTGATTAATTTTACTTTGAAGCCTATTTTGATAGATACAAAAATCTCTCAACAAGCTTACTTGCAAACTTGCAAAGTTTACTTGAAAAAACTAGTAAATAGGTTTTAAAAATACATGGGAGAAGAAATGGTATCACTTAGAGATGGGGAGGGTCAAAGAGGAGAGTATTGTGGGAAGAAAACAAACAAGGAAGCACATAATCACACGTATATAAAGATGCCAAGATGAAACCCTATACTCTGTATTTAAACTAAACCAAAATTTAAAATTATTGGCCTTTAAGGTAGATCATTGGGAAATGGCACTTCTCACAAAACTGGACAACCTGAGTTAAATTCCAGTGACCCAAAGTGAAAGAAGCTAGAACCATCTCCAGAGAGTTTCCTTGGATTGTTAAAGTTTGTGTGGTAGCACATGTGCACAGACATGTGCTTGACAACAAAAACAAAACAAAAATAAAAACCATGTAATTAAAATTATACAAGAAAAAAACATTTTAATTACAAATGTGAATTAGGAATAGTACAGCTAGGTCTGAGGCAAAGAGTACTTACTGCTATTGTCAAATACCTGTGTTCATTTCCCAGTATCCATGTCTATTGACTTAGCCTATAACTCCAGCTCTATGTAATCCAGTGCTCTTTTGTGTCTTCTTCAGGCAGTCATAGGCAATATACACATTCATGCAGACACAATTCACAAAACAAAAGCAAATATTTTTATTAAAAGTTATGAAAGAATAAACTCAACAAAGTATCAAGATGCAAACAGGCCAGATTAGAAAGGGAAATTGGGATAAAATCATTTTCAGAATCCAGTCTAGAAGATGTGAGTTAAATGTGTGAGATTCATGCTGGGGAAAATAGTCCCCAAAAGTTGTCTTCTGTTCTACAAAACACACACACACACACACACACACACACTTGCATGCACGCACCTGCATGCTTGCACACACACACACACAGACACACACACCATGTGGGAATGTCAATACACACAACAAGGTGAGAAGGACTTAGGCGATGCTTATTAAAGTTTAATAACACTGTGCACCAGAAACACGCCTTGGTGGAGAAAAGAATAATCAGCCAGGAAATAGGAAATCCCACGCAAAAATTATTGTACATGACAGACACAATGCAAACATTTTCCCCCACTGGCAAAAATTGCAAAAAAAAAAAAAAAAAAAAAAATCCTTAGGGCAAGGCTTGAAGAGAAGGAAGACAATTAGGACACATGGGATATTTTGGTCATCATTTTGAGGGATACATAAAATGATGTTTGTTGCAGTGGTTTTTTGTTTGCTTTTCCAGACTTGTTTTCTCTCTGAATCTCAGGCTGTCCTGAAGATCATTTTATTGACCAAACTAGCCTCAAATAGAAAGAATTCCCTCTGCCTCCTGAGTGCTGGAATTAAAAGGCCTGTGTCACCACACTTAACAGCTAGTGTCCTTTATAACATTTTATGATATGAATGTTTTGTAAATAACAGGGGAAATGATAACACACAGAAAAGTATGTGCTGCCTAATAATGATTGATTTATTGGATTCTCCCTCCCCCTAGGCAATCTGGCCCTATTCCTACTCCCAAAATCTCCTCTTCCTGCCCTGGTGGTTTCTCCTTAGCACCTGACTGTCACTCCATACAAGTCCTCTCCAGGGCCAGTATCTTCTTCTTATGAAACCTTTCCAGGTCACAGGCCTCTCTAAAGCTCAGGTTCCTTCCAAGCCCTGGAATCATTCTTCTCTGCTGAACTGAGGTGAATCCAGGGGAGTGCGCCCCTTGACACCCTGAAGGTAGGGCTTGGAACAGTGCTACCAAACACTGCCAGGACTCGAACATCCTCTCTCCAACTGCAGCTCAATATTAAGGCTGAAGCTTTTCACAACCTGCTTTGTCCATCTCTCAAGGAACAGTTGCGGATGGTCTACAGGATGGTGGCTAAGGGAAACCTTGTAAACCACATCAACTGTTAAAAGTGATCCCACCAACTCCTGAATCCTTCCTCTCCATATCATCCCTGGGAAGAAGGAAGAAGCCATACTTAAACCAAGATATGCAAAACCAGGGTGGCTGGATTGTTGCATGGGAATCCTAATGGCTTCTGTATCTATACAAAGAGTTTAGAATGTTTGGTAGTCCTGGTCCAAACTTGACCTCAAGTTCTGTGTCTTTTCTGCTCATTTAGTCTTGTAACTCAGGATTTGTTAGCCAATCAGAGCCTCAAGCAGAGACACCAGTCATAAGGGAGGTTTCTTCCCAGTCTTATATGAGGTGCCTTTGGTACAGAGTGTGAAAACAGAAGGTGGAAAAGCTTGGGTTGACGTCTCTCTTGCTCCCATTATCTCTTTCCTCTCCCTTTCTCCCTCCTCATGCTGTCTTTCTTTCTCTCTCTGTCTATCTGTCTGTCTCTGTCTCTGTCTCTGTCTCTGTCTCTCTCTCTCTCTCTTTCT
Organism: Phodopus roborovskii; assembly: GCF_943737965.1. NCBI lineage: Eukaryota > Metazoa > Chordata > Mammalia > Rodentia > Cricetidae > Phodopus > Phodopus roborovskii. The sequence continues at coordinate 53,084 of NW_026125833.1, forward strand.
CTCAGGTTGCAGATTTTATCAGAAGGGCTGACCTGTTTGTCAGTTTGTCATTTATCTTGGGAGGGGTGTAGTGAACTTAGTAAGAACCGAGCTTCACACAAAAAAAAAAAAATTTTGATTATTGAAATTAAAGAAAAGTATGATGAATAAAATCTTCACCAAATTGTTTGTATGATTTTGATTTCCTCTTTCACGACCTCTCCCCTATCACTTCATATCAAGATGATAAAGAAATGATAGAGACAGGTTTAGAGATATGAATGAGAAAAATTATGGAACGTTCATTGCCATGATCTATGTCAGGATTTTGACAAAATTGTGTAGTTCCTGCTACAAGAAACTCAAAAGGTTAACATTCTTGGGAACAAGTGTGAGCAAACAAAAATCCATGCACTGGCACTACATAATAAAAATTAAAGCAAATCTTTAACCAAACATATTTTAACTTGTGAATACACAATATTGTGAGCACTCATTCCTGTAACACAGGTACTTAGGTGTTTAAAGTCTTAACAGTTTCCTCCAATATGATTTGCTTTATATAATACAAAGCAAATGTGTAGGATTGGAATTAGAGAAATCAAACTTCCCAACTAGGCCTATAAGATTGTTAAAGTCATGAGTGAAAGTCATGAGTGAAAGTCATGGCCCTGGCCCTGGCCCCCTGGCCCTGGCACTGACCCCCTGGCCATGGACCTGGGCCCCTGGCCCTGGCACCCTGGCCCTGGCACCCTGGCCTTGGCCCTGGCCCCCTAGCCCTGGCCCTGGACCCCTGGCCCTGGCCCTGGAACACTGGTCCTTGCCCCCTGGCCCCCTGGCCCTGGCCCCCTGGCCCTGTGTCAGGCCCCCTGGCCCTGGCCCTGGCCACCTGGCCCCCTGGCCCTGCCCCCCTGGCCCTGGCTCTGGCACTGGCCCTGGTCCTGGCTGTTCCAGAGCAATGAAAATCTAAACAATACCTAGAAACCATGGGATCAAGCTCCTCTAAATGGCAGAGAATGAAGAGGTATTATTTTATTTTCAGGAAAGGAAAAAGGTTTGTGGTAGGGGAGATTAATTTTATTTTATCCATTGTAGGAATTAGAAAATTGATGCATGGAAAAAAGGTTGAAAATACTCATCATTGTACTTGAATGGCATTATGATGCTTTCATTTTCATGCTTATGTCACTATAGGCACGATGTTGCTTGAGAGACAGGTAAATATGTAGAACCCAAAAGAAAGAGCCCTGCTTTGTTTTTGTGAGAAACTCAGTGAGGCTGTAAGGATAGTTCATTGGTGGATATACTCATTTTAGCATGTGGGAGGGCCACTAAATTGTGACAGAATTTTGGTTCATAAATGTTGCCTGGCAACCCTGCTCACATTCTGTATTCTGTTATCATGGGCCAAGGACCAGAGAGAAGCTTCGAGAAAATGATATCATGGGACATTACAGTCTCCCAAGATAACTATCTCCTAAAACTTTCAATGACAGCATTTGATTTCCCTAAGCAAGTCATAGTCAAATCTCTGGACGTTTGCCTACAGCTTTTACTAGTCACCAAATTCTAGATTACCTATTCATCAGAGAACATTCAATTTCTTCTGTTTATGAATTCTCTCTCTCCTAAGAATTAATACTATGGAAACAAAGATAATAAGACTCACAATTATTCATCAAAAGGTGAATTTGTCATTGTTAATTTCCTTCAGGATGGTGATAATCCATTTGTTAGAGTGTACTTAGGGATTATTGGATTGCAGTCCATCTCTTTTGAGGCAGGGGTCCAACATGTAATATTTAGGATTTTCTAAAAACCCTGCATACACAATGACATTTCAACATTTAAACATTTCACCACTCTGCTCTCCGATTAAATAAGGGATGCACCTGGGAGTGTCCCACAATCATGTGGGAGTCAGGGAGAGTCAGTTGTGTCGAGTATGGAAGACCATTTCATCATCTGATTATGTTTTATTTGATTATTAAAATAGGACATTAGATAATACATGATCAGTGGATTCCACGATGTGGGAAACTATTATTATGGAACATCTAAATATCAATTTTGTACTTAAAATATTTAAATTAATCACGACAGCTTTGTTCAAGAGCAAGGTTTGGAGCCACATTAGGGAATTGGATGATGTTACATTAACTCATTGTTTGCTTATTTAACTATATAAAACAATGATTATATCATCCATGACACCAAGAATCTGGTGCCACAGATAATCTAATTACATAATGAATTTATTTAAATGGACAGTCTGTGTTAATAATCGAGATAATGTAAATATTAAGTTATGTAAACCAAAATCCTCCATTCCATGAAGAGACCTGAAAAGCTTCCTCTTTTTGAAAGAAAGAAAGAAAGAATTCAAAAGATACTATTTTTTGTATCACCAATTCCTGGACAGACTTGCAAGGTATGAAACTGTATGCTGTCATCATGCATTTTAAAATGCCATCAGTTAATCATCAGATAATCATACTGTCTTGCCTGATGAATTCTGTTGGCCTGACATCATCACAAGCGCCTGAATCTCCTTTGTGGTGAGGCAGGATATGAGATAATGGGACCAATCCTGGCGTAGCAGTAGTAGCCACAATGTTGCTAACAGGTAAAAAGATGGCTACAGCAGGGGCATCACCAGCATAGCTGAGAGAGGTTCTTCCGTGCTCTGAGTCGTCATCCTTTTGCCAGGTCTCGGTGATGGTGGCAACTCCTTCTCATGGTAGATCACAACCGATGTGAAGATGTGGTGGAACAGCAGGTAGTCAACACCCAGACCACTGTGCCGGCCTTGGTGAAGTCCTTGTACTTCTCGGAGGGCACCATGCAACCTTCTGGATTCAATCACCCAGCATCCCTCGTACTCTGGGGGATGCATAGATCATTCAGAAAATGCTCTGGCCATGTCTACAACTTTCCTAACCTTGTCCCTGACAGATTTTTGCACCCTAACCTTAATCGGTGATGGCAGTCTCTGTCATTTACATAATTTAGAGAATTAAATAAGTCACTAATAGCTAACTGTCACAATAAATAGGGTATATAGCATTCTACTGGCAGGGAAGCATGGCCAGACTACAGTCATGAAGGATGTCATCATCATCATCAATTGAGTCAATGAATCATACAATGTGAAGATATTGCACATTATTTCCACAAGAGGGAGCTTTAAAGGTCTTTTCATGGAATGGAGGATTGTTGTTTACATAACTATACAAATATTTACATTACCTTGGGGATTAACACAGATTGTCAATTTAAATTCATTAATTAGGAAATTTGAAGATCTGTGGCACCAGATTCCAGGTGTCATGGACGATATAACCATTGTTTTATATAATTAAATAATCAAATAATGAGTTCATGTAACATCATCCAGTTCCCTAAGGTAGCTCCAAACCAGGCTCATGAACCATGCTGTCTTGATTAATTTAAATATTTTAACTACATAATTGATATTAAGATGATCTATAATAATTGCCTCCCATATTGCGTCAGCAAAATCCACTGATCATGAATTATCTAATGTCTTATTTTAATAATCAAATAACGACATAATCTGAGGATGAAATGGTCTGCCAGACCCCACACAATTGACACTCAGTTGACTCCCACATGATTGTGGGAAATCCCAGGTTTATCAGATATTTAATCGCAGAGCAGAGTAGTAACATGTTCAAATGCTGAACTGTCATTGTGTATGCATGGTTTTTAGAAGATATCACATATTTAATGGTGGGCGTCTCCCTCAAAAGAGATGGACTGAAATCCAATAATCACTAAGTGTACTCTATCAAATGGATTATCACCTTTCTGAAGGAAGTCACCAAAGGAAAACTCACCTGTTGATAAATAATTGTGAGACTTATTGTCTTTTGTTCCATAGTTTGACTTCTTAGGAGAGAGAGTATTCATCAACAGAAGACTTTGAACTGTTTCTCCACAGACTACATTCTCTGATGATTAGGTAATCTTGAATTTGGTAACCAGTAAAAGCTGTAGGCACGCTTCCAGAGGTGTAGCTATGACTTGTTTAGGTGAATCAAATGCTGTCATTAAAAGTTTTAGGAGATAGTTATCTTGGGAGACTGTAATGTCCCATGATAACACTTTCTCAAAGCTGCTCTCTGGTCCTTGGCCCATGATACCAGGATACAGAATGCAAGCAGGGTTGCCAGGCAACATTTATGAACCAACATTCTTTCACATTCTCTTGCCACTCTCACATGATAAAAGGAGCATACCCACCGATGAACTAACTTTACAGCCTCACTGAGTTTCTCACAAAAACAAAGCAGGTCTCTTTCTTGTGAGTTCTACATATTTACCAGTCTCTCAAGCTACAACTTGCCTATAGAGACATAAGCATGAAAACAAAAGTATCATTGTGCCATTCAAGTACAATGATGAGTATTTTAAACCTGTTTTCTATGCTGCAATTTTCTAATTTCTAGAACGGAAACAATACAATTAATCGCCTCTACCATTTCCCTCTATTGAAAATAAAATTAATTCCTCTTCATCCTCTTACCTATAAAGGAGCTTGACCCCATGGTTTCTCAGAGTTGTTTAGATTTGCATTAGGCTGATGATTAAGGATTTTGAGCAGTGTCTTATGTTTCTTTCAGTCATTTTGGATTCCTCAATTGACTGTTCTCTATTAATTCCTGTACCCTGCTTTCTATTATGGTTATTTAGAGTGATTTATTTTTGGTGGTATGTCATGTTATCAGCGCGTCAGAGTTCATTAGATGAAATTCCCTGATCAGGAGATTATTCAGTTATTCCATTTTTAAAATCAGTGGTCACTGTGTCCTTCATGGGTCAGTACTGTTGCAACCTTTCAGATCCTGATGATGCGAAACAGTACAATTGTTTTAACATCGTGTAATCATTCGATTGTTAAAAATCTACTAATACGTCATCAGTAATCACTGCATAAGGCAGTGTCCCCCATTCTCAAAGCACTGCTTCTGGTACCAATCTCCTGCTGTGTCAATCCCACAGCAGCCAAATGACGGATGACACCATCATTACTTACACAATCAAATAACTTAATAATTGGATAGTCCTCCATACTTAACTTTCATAAGATGGAACAAAACTCCAGTGATTGTCAAGGAAGTAGTACTTAGATAATTAAATTATACCACAAAATGAACTCCCATGGAGAATGGCCTAACTCCAGTCAAGAAGAACAACATCTTCATCAATTTAAATAAATAATATATAATCAAAAATGATTGAATAATGACATGGTGGTGTATACTTAAATCCCACATGGAGTAGTCAGACTGATTTCTTCCTGGAATACCGAAGTTTTTAAAAAATTAAATTGATAATTAATTAGTGGGCCTTTTATAGTAACTCTTACTAGATGGCACCAAAGTCCTAAACCTATCGCTGATGTAAAGATCTATTTACATAGCTAAATGGCGAAGTAATGTGATGATATTACATCATAAACTACCAAAATCTGACTCCAAAAGGGACTTATGGTCCATAACATTGCCTTTATTTTAAATACGTAAATGAAATGATGAATTATTACATACTTTAATAGTTTAACAGTTAAAGAAGTATGTGTAGCATTAGATGACGTGATGGTCTAGTACAATGGTCTCCCCTAAGGAGGCTCAAACTCCAGTGATCACAGAATACATAATGACAGATTTTCATAATTAAATGAATAAGCATTAAACAAGTGGATGGTGTTTTATGCGAGAAGCCTAAATGATTGCTCAATATTGAGGAGACATTGAGTTCTTAATCATAGATTTGAACAAAAAATGAATGAATAGAGATAGTTTCTCATAATTCACCCCTAGAGACATAACAAAATGATATCAACATTGATTGAAATAAAGAAAGGAAGAAATAAAGAAAGAATGCACAAGATACAATTTAACACCAACAAGGTGGATTCAGACTTCACTCTTCCTTGTGTAGAAAAAGACAGATATGAATAATGAAATAATCAGATATTTAGATCGTCTGTGGCAATAGATTCCAGCTGTCTTGGACGATATAATCATTGTTTTATGTAATTAAATAATCAAATAATGAGTTCATGCAACATCATCCATTTCCCTAAGGTGGCTCCAAATCAGGCTCATGAACGATGCTGTCGTGTTTAATTTAAATATTTTAACGACATAATTGACATTAAGATGGTCTATAATAATTGCCTCCCACATCACCTAACCTCAGTCCACTGAAATCCAAAAATCAATAAGTCTACTCTAACAAATGGATTATCACCTTCCTGAAGTAAGTCAACAATGGCAAACTCACCTTTTGATAAATAATTGTGAGTCTTACTATCTTTTATTCCCTAGTTTCACATCTTAGGAGAGAGAGTATTCATAAACGGAAGATATTGTACTGTGTCTCTACAGACTACGTTTTCTGATGATTAGGTAATCTTGAATTTGGTAACTAGTAAAAGCTGTAGGCACACTTCCAGAGGTAAGGATATGACTTATTTAGGCGAATCAAATGCTGTCATGAAAAGTTTTAGGAGATAGTTATTTTGGGAGACTGTAAGGTCCCATGATAACACTTTTTCGAATCTGCTCTCTGGTCCTTGGCCCATGTTACCAGGATACAGAATGCAAGCAGGGTTGCTAGGCAACATTTATGAACCAACATTCTGTCACATTCTAGTGCCCCTCCCGCATGCTAAAAGGAGTATACCCAGCAAGGAACTAACCTTACATCCTCTCCTAGATTCTCACAAAAACAGAGCAGGGCTCTTTCTTTTGAGTTACAAATATTTACCACTCTCTCAAGCTACAATATGCCTATAGTGACATAAGCACAAAAATGAAAGCATCATTGTGCCATTCAAGTACAATGATGAGTATTTTAAACCTGTTTTCTATGCTTCAATTTTCTAATTTCTAGAACGGAAACAATAGAATTAGTCGTCTCTACCATTATCCTTTTCTCTTTATTGAAAAGAAAATAAACTCCTCTTCATTCTCTTACCTTTAGAGGAGCTTGATGCCATGGTTTCTCAAAGTGGTTTAGATGTGCATTAGGCTAACAATTAAGGATTTTGAGCAGTGTCTTCTATTTCTTTCAGTCATTTTGGATTCCTCAATTGACTGTTTTCTATTAAGTCCTGTACTCATCATTCTAATACGATTATTTAGAGTGATTTATTTTTGGTGGTGTGTCATGTTAACAGTCCGACAGAGTTCATTAGATGAGATTCCCTGATCAGGAGATTATTCAGTTATTCCATTTTTAAAATCGGTGGTCACTGTGTCCTTCATGGGTCAGTTCTGTTGCAACCTCTCAGAAACCGATGATGCGAAACAGTACAGTTTTTTGAAAATCTTATAATCATTCGATTGTTAAAAATCAGTAGTCACTGTATAATGCAGTGTCCCCCATTCTCTGGGCACTACTTCTGGTACCGATCTCCTTCTGTGTCGATCCCACAGAAGCCATATGACAGATGACACCATCATTACTTATGCTATCAAATGAGTCAATATTTGGATAGTCCTCCATACTTAACTTTCATAAGATGGAACCCAACTCCAGTGATTGCCAATGAAGTAGTACTTAGATAATCAAATAATGCCACATGATTAACTCCCATGGAAGAATGGCCCGACTCCAGTCAAGAAGAACAACATCTTCATCGATTTAAATAATGAATACATAATGAAAAATTATTGAATAATGTCACGGTGGTGCATACTTAAATCTCACCTGGAGTAGTCAGACTGATCTCTTCCTGGAATAATGAGGAATTTAAAAAATTAAATTGATAATTAACTAGTGGACCTTTTATATTAACACTGATGAGATGGCACCAAAGTCGTAAACCTATTGCAGCTGTAAAGATCTATTTACATAGCTGAATGGTGAAGTAATGAGATGATATTACATAATCAACTACCAAAATATGACTCCAAAAGGGACTTCTGGTCCATAACATTACCTGTATTTTAAAATACGTAATTTAAATGATGAATTATTAATTAATTTCCTAGTTTAACAGTTAAAGAACTAAGTGTAGTATTCAATGATTGATGGTCTGGTACAACAGTCTCCCCTAAGGAGGCTCAAAACTCCAGTGATCACTGAATAAATGATGAAAGGTTTTCATAATTAAATGAATAAACATTAAACAAGTGGATGGTGTTTTATGCATGAAGCCTAAATGACTGCTCAATACTGAAGAGACATTGAGTTCTTAATCATAGATTTGAACAAATAAATGAATGAATAAAGAGAGAGATTCTCATAATTCACCCATAGAGGGATAACAAAATGATATCAACCTAGATTTAAATAAAGGAAGGAAATAAGAAAGAAATAAAGGAAGGAAGGAAGTAAGAAAGGAAGAAAGAAAGATAGAAAGAATTCACAAGATACAATTTAACACCAACAAGGTGGATCCAAGACTCCACTCTTCCTGGAGTAGAAAAAGACAGATTTGAATACTGAAATAATCAGATAGTTAGTTCATCTCACATACTTGAGTGTGAGGCAAGGTGGCGCCAAACTTCAGGGATCACAGATTATATAATGAAAGAATTTAATAATTACATCTTTAAATAAGTAAGCCATTGACATTTTTTTGTATCATCAATTCCTGGGCAGACTTGCCAGGTATGAAACTGTATGCTGTCATCACGCATTTTTAAAATGCATCAGTTAATCATCAGAGAATCATACTGTCTTCCCTGATGAATTCAATTGGCCTGACATCATCACAAGCACCTGAATCTCTGTTGTGGTGCGGCAGGACGTGAGATAATGGGCCCAATCCTGGTGTAGCCGTAGTAGCCACAATGTTGATAACAGCTGTAAAGATGGGTGCAGCAGCAGCATCAACAGCAGAGCTGAGAGAGAGATGTTCTTCCATGTTCTGAGTCGTCATCCTTTTGCCAGGTCTTGGTGATGGTGCCGACCTGCTAGTGCCACTCCTTCCTCTCATGGTAAATCACAACCGATGTGAAGATGTGGACAAACAGCAGGTAGTCAACACCCAGACCACTGTGCCAGCCTTGTTGAAGTCCTTGTACTTCTTGGTTGGCACCGTGCAACCTTCTGGACTCAATCATCCAGCATCCCTCGTACTCTGGGGGATGCTTAGATCATTCAGAAAATGTGCTGCCCATGTCTACATCTTTCCTAAACTTGTCCCTGAAAGATATTTGCACCCTAACCGTAAACGGTGATGTCATTGTCAGTCGTTTACATAATTTAAAGAATTTAATAAGTCAGTAATACCTAACTATCACAATACTTAGGTGATGTAGCATTTTACTGGCAGGGAAGCATGGTCAGAATCCAGGCATGAAGGATGTCATCATCATCACTTGAAAAAATGAATCATAAAATGTGATGATATTGCACATTAACTCCACAAGAGGGAGCTTTACAGGTCACTTCATGGAATGGTGGATTATTGTTTACATAACTATACAAATATTTACATTATCTTGGGGATTAACAGAGATTGTCAATTTAAATACATTAATTATGTAATTAGATGATGTGTGGCACCAGATTCCAGGGGTCATGTACGTTATAATCATTGTTTTATATAATTAAATAATAAAATAATGAGTCCATGTAACATCATCCACTTCCCTTAGGTGGCTCCAAACCAAAGTTATGAACGATGCTGTCGTGATTAATTTAAATATTTTATCTACATGATTGACATTAAGATCGTCTATAATAATTTCCTCCCACATCGCGTCACCACAATCCACTGATCATGGATTATCTAATGTCCTATTTTAATAATCAAATACCAATATAATCAGAGGATGTAATGGTCTGCCATACCCCACACAATTGAGCCTCAGTTGACTCCCACATGATTGTGGAAAACTCCCAGATGCATCCCTTTTTTAATCGCAGAGTTGGGTAGTAACATGTTTAAATGCTGAACTGTCATTGGGTATGCAGCGTTTTTAGAAGATATCACATATTTAATGTTGGATGGTTGCCTCAAAAGAGATGGACTGAAATCCAACAATCCCTAAGTCTACTCTAACAAATGGATTATCACCTTCCTGAAGGAAGTCAACAATGGCAAACTCACCTTCTGATGAATAATTGTGAGTCTTATTATCTATCTTTCCATAATTTCACTTCTTAGGAGAGAGAGTATTCACAAACAGAAGACTTTGAAATGTTTCTTCACAGACTACCTTCTCTGAAGATTAGGTATCTTAAATTTGGTAACCAGTAAAACCAGTAGGCACACTTCCAGACGTGTGAATATGACTTGTTTAGGCGAATCAAAGGCTGTCATGAAAAGTTTTAGGAGATAGTTATCTTGGGAGACTGTAATGTCCCATGATAACACTTTCTCGATGCTGCTCTCTGGTTCTTGGCCCATGTTACCAGGATACAGAACGCAAGCAGGGTTGCCAGGCAACATTTATGAACCAACATTCTGTCACATTCTAGTGCCCCTGCCGCATGCTAAAAGGAGTATATCCACCAATGAACTAACCTTACATGCTCACCGAGTTTCTCACAGAAACAAAGCAGGCCTCTTTCTTTTGATTTCTACATATTTACCAGTCTCTCGAGCTATAACATGCCTATAGTGATATAAGCACAAAAACGAAAGCAACATTGTGCCATTCAAGTACAATGATGAGTATTTTAAACCTGTTTTCTATGCTTCAATTTTCTAATTTCTAGAATGGAAACAATAGAATGAATCGCCTCTACCATAATCCTTTTATCTTTATTGAAAATAAAATAAACTCCTCTTCATTCTCTTACCTTTAGAGGAGCTTGATCTCATGGTTTCTCAGAGTGGTTTAGATTTACATTAAGCTGATGATTAAGGATTTTGAGCAGTGTCTTCTGTTTCTTTCAGTCATTTTGGATTCCTCAATTGACTATTCTCTATTTAGTGCTGTACCCTGCTTTCTAATATGGTTATTTAGAGTGATTTATTGTTGGTGGTGTGTCATGATATCAGCCCGACAGAGTTCATTAGATGAGATTCCCTGATCAGGAGATTATACAGTTATTCCATTTTTAAAATCAGTGGGCACTGTGTCCTTCATGGGTCAGTTCTGATGCAACCTCTATGAAACCAATGATGCGAAACAGTACAGTTTTCTAAAATCGTATAATCATTCGATTGTTAAAAATCTATTACGTAATCAGTAATCACCGTATAAGGCAGTGTCCCCCATTCTCTGGGCACTGCTTCTGGTACCGTTCTCCTGCTGTGTCAATCCCACAGTAGCCAAATGAAAGATGACACCATCATTACTTACGCAATCACATGAGTTAATAATTGGATAGTCCTCCATACTTAACTTTCATAAGATGGAACCCAACTCCAGTGATTGCCAAGGAAGTAGTACTTAGATAATAAAATAATGCCACGTGATTAACTCTCATGGAGGAATGGCCCGACTCCAGTCAAGAAGAACAACATCTTCATCGATTTAAATAATGAATATATAATGAAAAATGATTGAATAATGTCATGGTGGTGCATCCTTAAATCCCACATGAAGTAGTCAGACTGATCTATTCCTGGAATAATGAGGAATTTAAAAAATTAAATTGAAAATTAATTAGTTGTCCTTTTATATTAACACTGATGTGATGGCACCAAAGTCCTAAACCTATCGCTGATGTAAAGATCTATTTACATAGCTAAATTGTGAAGTAATGAGATGATATTACATCATCAACTACCAAAATCTGACTCCAAAAGGGACTTCTGGTCCATAACATTACCTGTATTTTAAATACGTATATTACATGATGAATTATTACTTAATTTCCTAGTTTAACAGTTAAAGAAGTAAGTGTAGTATTAGATGATGTGATGGTCTGGTACAACGGTCTCCCCTAAGGAGGCTCAAAACTCCAGTGATCACTGAATACATACTGACAGATTTTAATAATTAAATGAATAAACATTAAACAAGTGGATGGTGTTTTATGCGTGAAGCCTAAATGATTGCTCAATAGTGAAGAGACATTGAATTCTTAATCATAGATTTGAACAAAAAATGAATGAATAAAGAGATAATTTTTCATAGTTCACCCCTAGAGAGATAACAAAATAATATCAACATTGATTAAAATAAAGAAATGAAGAAAGAAAGAAAGAAAGATAGATAGAAAGAACCCACAAGATACATTTTAACACCTACAAGTTGAATCCAGACTCCACTCAATTCTGGAGTAGAAAAAGACAGATTTGAATAATGAAATAATCAGATAGTTAGATGGTCTGTCACACTTGAGTCACAAAACGTGGCGCCAAACTTCAGGTATCACAGATTTTATAATGAAAGAATTTAATATTTACGTCTTTAAATATGTAAGTCGTTGACCTTTTTTTGTATCATCAATTCCTGGGCAGACTTGTCAGGTATGAAACTGTATGCTGTCATCACACATTTTTAAATGCCATCAGTTAATCATCAGATAATCATACTGCCTTGCCTGATGAACTCTGTTGGCCTGACCTCATCACAAGCGCCTGAATCTCTGTTGTGGTGCAGCAGGATGTGAGATAATGGGCCCAATCCTGGCGTAGCAGTAGTAGTCACAATGATGATAACAGCTGAAAAGTGGGCTGCAGCATAGCTGAGAGATATATTCTTCTGTGTTCTGAGTCGTCATCCTTTTGCCAGGTCTCGGTGATGGTGCCGACCTCCTAGTGCCACTCCTTCTCATGTTAGATCACAACCGATGTGAAGATGTGGAGGAAGAGCAGGTAGTCAACACCAGACCACGATGCCGGCCTTGGTGCAGTACTTGTACTTCTGGGAGGGCACCGTGCAACATTCTGGACTCAATCATCCTGCATCCCTCGTACTCTGGGTGATGCTCTGGCCATTTCTACAACATTCCTAAACTTGTCCCTGACAGATATTTGCACCCTAACCGTATTCGGTGATGGCACTGTCTGTCGTTTACATAATTTAAAGAATTAAATAAGTCAGTAATGGGTAAATGTCACAATAAATAGGGGATGTAGTATTTTACTGGCAGGGAAGCATAGCCAGACTCCAGGCATGAAGGATGTCATCATCATCAATTGAGTCAATGAATCATAAAATGTGATGATATTGCATATTAACTCCACAAAGGGGAGCTTTACAGGTCTCTTCATGGAATGGAGGATTGTTGTTTACATAACAATACAAATTATACATTATCTTGGGTATTAACACAGATTGTCAACTTAAATACATTAATTATGTAATTAGATGATCTGTGGCACCAGATTCCTGGTGTCATGGATGATATAATCATTGTTTTATATAATTAAATAATCAAATAATGAGTTCATGTAACATCATCCACTTCCCTAAGGTGGCTCCAAACCAGGCTTATGAAAGATGATGTCGTGATTAATTTAAATATTTTAACTGCATAATTGATATTAAGATGGTCTATAATAATTGCCTCCCACTTCGCGTCACCACAATCCACTGATCATGGATTACTAATGTCCTATTTTAATAATCAAATAACAACACAATCAAAGGATGAAATGGTCTGCCATACTCCACACAATTGTCTCTCAGTTGACTCCCACATGATTGTGGGAAACACCCAGGTTCATCCCTTATTTAATCGCAGAGCAGAGTAGTAACATGTTTAAATGCTGAACTGTCATTGTGTATGCAGGGTTTTTAGAAGATATCACATATTTAATGTTGGACGGCTGCCTCAAAAGAGATGGACTGAAATCCAACAATCACTACGTCTACTCTAACAGATGGATTATCACCTTCCTGAAGGAAGTCAACAAGTGCAAACTCACCTTTTGATGAATAATTGTTCCATAGTTTTTCTTCTTAGGAGAGAGAGTATTCATAAACAGAAGACTTTGAACAGTTTCTTCACAGACTACGTTCAGTGATGATCAGGTAATCTTGAATTTGGTAACCAGTAAAAGCTGTAGGCACACTTCCAGAGGTGTGGCTATGACTTTTTTAGGCGAATCAAATGCTGTCATTTAATTTTTAGGAGATAGTTATCTTGGGAGACTGTAATGTCCCATGTTATCCCATTCTCGAAGCTTCTCTCTGGTCCTTGGCACATGATACCAGGATACAGAATGCAAGCAGGGTTGCCAGGCAACATTTATGAAGCAACATTCTGTCACATTCTAGTACCCCTCCCCCATGCTAAAAGGAGTATACCCACCTATGAACTAACCTTACAGCCTAACTGAGCTTCTCACAAAAACAAAGCAGGGCTCTTTCTTTTGAGTTCTGAATATTTACCAGTCTCTCAAGCTACAACATGCCTACAGTGACATGAGCATGAAAAAGAAAGCATCATTGTGCCATTCAAGTACAATGATGAGTACTTTAAACCTGTTTTCTATGCTTCCATTTTCTAATTTCTACAATGGAAACAATACAATTAATCGCCTCTACTATAATCCTTTTCCCTTTATTGAAAATAAAATAAACTCTTCTTCATTCTCTTACCTTTAGAAGAGCTTAATCCCATGGTTTCTCAGAGTTGTTTAGATTTGCATTAGGCTGATGATTAAGGATTTGAGCAGTGTCTTAAGTCTCTTTCAGTTATTTTGGATTCCTCAATTGACTGTTCTCTATTAAGTCCTGTACCCCGCTTTCCAATATGGCTATTTAGAGGGATTTATTGTTGGTGGGGTGTCATGTTATGAGCCCGATAGAGTTCATTAGATGAGATTCCCTGATCAGGAGATTATTCAGTTATTCCATTTGTAAAATCGGTGGTCACTGTGTCCTTCATGGGTCAGTTCTGTTGCAACCTCTCAGAAACTGATGATGGGAAACAGTACAGTTTTTTTTTTTTAAATCGTGTAATCATTCGATTGTTAAAAATCTACTATTACATAATCAGTAATCACCATATAAGGCAGTGTCCCCCATTCTCTGGGCACTGCCTCTGGTACCGATCTCCTGCTGTGTCAATCCCTCAGCAGCCAAATGACAGATGACACCATCATGACTTACGCAATCAAATAAGTTAATAATTGGATAGTCCTCCATACTTAACTTTCATAAGATGGAACCAAACTCCAGTGATTTTCAAGGAAGTAGTACTTAGATAATTAAATAATTCCACGTGAGTAACTCCCATGGAGGAATGGCCCGATTCTAGTCAAAAGAACAATATCTTCATCGATTTAAATAATTAATATATAATGAAATATGATTGAATGATGCCCTGGTGGTGCATTCTTAAATCTCACATGGAGTAGTCAGACTGATCTCTTCCTGGAATAATGATGTTTTTAAAAAAAATAAATTGATAATTATTTAGAGGGCCTTATATAGTAACACTGACGAGATGGCACCAAAGTCATCAACCTATCGCTGATGTAAAGATCAATTTACATAGCTAAATGATGAAGTAATAAGATGATATTACATCATCAACTCCCAAAATCTGACTCCAAAAGGGACTTCTGGTCCCTAACATTACCTGTATTTTAAATACGTAAATTAAATGATGAATTATTACTTAATTTCCTAGTTTAACAGTTAAAGAATTAAGTGTAGTATTAGATGATGTGATGGTCTGGTACAACGGTCTCCCCTAAGGAGGCTCAAAACTCCAGTGATCACTGAATACATACTGACAGATTTTCATAATTAAATGAATAACCCTTAAACAAGTGGATGGTGCTTTATGCGTGAAGCCTAAATGATTGCTCAATAGTGAAGAGACATTGAATTCTTAATCATAGATTTGAACAAAAAAATGAATGAATAAAGAGATAATTTCTCTTAGTTCACCCCTAGAGAGATAACAAAATGATATCAACATTGATTTAAATAAAGAAATGAAGAAAGATAGAAAGAAAAATAGATAGATAGAAAGAACCCACAAGATACAATTTAACACCAACAAGGTGGATACAGACTCCACTCTCCCTGGAGAGGAAAGGACAGATTTGAATAATGAAATAATCAGATAGTTAGATGGTCTGTCACACTTGAGTCACACAAGGTGGCGCCAAACTTCAGGGATCACAGATTATATAATGAAAGAATTTAATATTTACGTCTTTAAATATGTAAGTCGTTGACCTTTTTGTAACATCAATTCCTGGGCAGACTTGCCAGGTATGAAACTGTATGCTGTCATCACGCATTTTTAAATGCCATCAGTTAATCATCAGATAATCATACTATCTTGCCTGATGAACTCTGTTGGCCTGACCTCATCACAAGCGCCTGAATCTCTGTTGTGGTGCAGCAGGATGTGAGATAATGGGCCCAATCCAGGCGTAGCAGTAGTAGTCACAATGATGATAACAGCTGAAAAGTGGGCTGCAGCATAGCTGAGAGAGATATATTCTTCTGTGTTCTGAGTCGTCATCCTTTTGCCAGGTCTCAGTGATGGTGCCGACCTCCTAGTGCCACTCCTTCTCATGTTAGATCACAACCGATGTGAAGATGTGGAGGAAGAGCAGGTAGTCAACACCAGACCACGATGCCGGCCTTGGTGAAGTACTTGTACTTCTGGGAGGGCACCGTGCAACCTTCTGGACTCAATCATCCAGCAACCCTCGTACTCTGGGTGATGCTCTGGCCATTTCTACAACTTTCCTAACCTTGTCCCTGACAGATATTTGCACCCTAACCGTATTCGGTGATGGCACTGTCTGTCGTTTACATAATTTAAAGAATTAAATAAGTCAGTAATGGGTAAATGTCACAATAAATAGGGGGATGTAGTATTTTACTGGCAGGGAAGCATAGCCAGACTCCAGGCATGAAGGATGTCATCATCATCAATTGAGTCAATGAATCATAAAATGTGATGATATTGCACATTAACTCCACAAAGGGGAGCTTTACAGGTCTCTTCATGGAATGGAGGATTGTTGTTTACATAACAATACAAATATTTACATTATCTTGGGTATTAACACAGATTGTCAACTTAAATACATTAATTATGTAATTAGATGATCTGTGGCACCAGATTCCTGGTGTCATGGACGATATAATCATTGTTTTATATAATTAAATAATCAAATAATGAGTTCATGTAACATCATCCACTTCCCTAAGGTGGCTCCAAACCAGGCTTATGAAAGATGATGTCGTGATTAATTTAAATATTTTAACTGCATAATTGATATTAAGATGGTCTATAATAATTGCCTCCCACTTCGCGTCACCACAATCCACTGATCATGGATTACTAATGTCCTATTTTAATAATCAAATAACAACACAATCAAATGATGAAATGGTCTGCCATACTCCACACAATTGTCTCTCAGTTGACTCCCACATGATTGTGGGAAACTCCCAGGTTCATCCCTTATTTAATCGCAGAGCAGAGTAGTAACATGTTTAAATGCTGAACTGTCATTGTGTATGCAGGGTTTTTAGAAGATATCACATATTTAATGTTGGACGGCTGCCTCAAAAGAGATGGACTGAAATCCAACAATCACTACGTCTACTCTAACAGATGGATTATCACCTTCCTGAAGGAAGTCAACAAGTGCAAACTCACCTTTTGATGAATAATTGTTCCATAGTTTTTCTTCTTAGGAGAGAGAGTATTCATAAACAGAAGACTTTGAACAGTTTCTCCACAGACTACGTTCAGTTATGATCAGGTAATCTTGAATTTGGTAACCAGTAAAAGCTGTAGGCACACTTCCAGAGGTGTGGCTATGGCTTTTTTAGGCGAATCAAATGCTGTCATTAAATTTTTAGGAGGTAGTTATCTTGGGAGACTGTAATGTCCCATGTTATCCCATTCTTGAAGCTTCTCTCTGGTCCTTGGCACATGATACCAGGATACAGAATGCAAGCAGGGTTGCCAGGCAACATTTATGAACCAACATTCTGTCACATTCTAGTGCCCCTCCCACATGCTAAATGGAGTATACCCACCAATGAACTAACCTTACAGCCTCACTGAGTTTCTCACAAAAACAAAGCAGGGCTCTTTCTTTTGAGTTCTACATATTTACCCGTCTCTCAAGCTACAACACGCCTATAGTGATATAAGCATGAAAACGAAAGAATCATTGTGCCATTCAAGTACAATGATGAGTATTTTACTCTTGTTTTCAATTCTTCAATTTGCTAATTTCTAGAATGGAAACAATACAGTTAATCGCCTCTACCATAATCCTTTTCCCTTTCTTGAAAATAAAATAAACTCCTATTCATCCTCTTACCTTTAGAGGAGCTTGACCCCATGGTTTCTCAGAGTTGTGTAGATTTGCATTAGGTTGATGATTAAGGATTTTGAGCAGTGTCTTATGTTTCTTTCAGTCATTTTGGATTCCTCAATTGACTTTTCTCTATTAAGTCCTGTACACCGCTTTCTAATATGGTTATTTAGAGTGATTAATTGTTGGTGGTGTGTCATGTTATCAGCCCGACAGAGTTCATTAGATCAGATTCTCTGATCAGGAGATTATACAGTTATTCCATTTTTAAAATGGGTGGTCACTGCGTCCTTCATGGGTCAGTTCTGTTGCAACCGCTCAGAAACTGATGATGCGAAACAGTACAGTTTTTTAAAATCGTGTAATCATTCGATTGTTAAAAATCTACTACTACGTAATCAGTAATCACTGCATAAGGCAGTGTCCCCCATTCTCTGGGCACTGCTTCTGGTACCGATCTCCTGCTCTTTCAATCCCACATGGCCATCATTACTTACGCAGTCAAATAAGTTAATAATTGGATAGTCCTCCATACTTAACTTTCAAAAGATGGAACCATACTCCAGTGATTGTCAAGGAAGTAGTACTTAGATGATTAAATAATGCCACGTGATTAACTCCCATGGAGGAATCGCCCGACTCCCGTCAAGAAGAACATCTTCATCGATTTAAATAATTAATATATAATGAAAAATGATTGAAAAATGACATGGTGGTGCACACTTAAATCCCACATGGAGTAGTCAGAATGATCTCTTCCTGGAATAATAATGTTTTTAAAAAATTAAATTGATAATTAATTAGTCGGCCTTTTATAGTAACACTGACGAGATGGCACCAAAGTCCCAAACCTATCGCTGATGTAAAGATCTATTTACACAGCTAAATGATGAAGTAATGAGATGATATTACATCATCAACTCCCACAATCTAACTCCAAAAGGGACTTAGAGTCCATAACATTACCTGTATTGTAAATACGTCAATTAAATGATGATTTATTACCTAATTTCCTAGTTTAACAGTTAAAGAAGCAAGTGTAGTATTAGATTATGTGATGGTCTGGTACAACGGTCTCCCCTAAGGAGGCTCAAAACTCCAGTGATCACTGAATACATAATGACAGATTTTCATAATTAAATGAATAAACATTAAACAAGTGGGTGGTGTTTTATGCGTGAAGCCTAAATGATTGCTCAATACTGAATAGACATTGAGTTCTTAATCTTAGATTTGAACAAAAAATGAATGAATAAAGAGAAAGTTTCTCATAATTCACCCTTAGAGAGATAACAAAATGATATCAACATTGATTTAAATAAGGAAAGGAAGAAAGAAAGAAAGAATTCCCAAGATACTATTTAACACCACCATGGTGGATCAAGACTACACTCTTCCTGGAGTAGAAAAAGACAGATTTGAAGAATGAAATAATCAGATATTTAGATAATCTGTCACACTTGAGTCACACAAGGTGGCGCCAAACTTCAGGGATCACAGATTATATAATGAAAGAATTTAATAATTACATCTTTAAATATGTAAGCCGTTGACCTTTTTTTGTAACATCAATTCCTGGGCAGACTTGCCAGGTATGAAACTGTATGCTGTCATCACACAATTTTAAAATGCCATCAGTTAATCGTCAGATAATCATACTGTCTAGCCTGATGAACTCTGTTGGCCTGACCTCATCACAAGCCCCTGAATCTCTGTTGTGTTGTGGCAGGACGTGAGATAATGGGCCCAATTCTGGCATAGCAGTAGTAGCCACAATGTTGATAAAAGCTGAAAAGATGGCTACAGCAGGGGCATCACCAGCATAGCTGAGAGAGAGAGATGTTCCTCCGTGTTCTGAGTCGTCATCCTTTTGCCAGGTCTCGGTGATGGTGCCGACCTCCTAGTGCCACTCCTTCTTCTCATGGTAGATCACAACTGGTGTGAAGATGTGGAGGAAGAGCAGGTAGTCAACACCCAGACCACCGTGCCGGCCTTGATGAAGTCCTTGTACTTCTCGGAGGGCACCGTGCAACATTCTGGACTCAATCACCCAGCATCCCTCGTACTCTGGGAGATGCATAGATCATTCAGAAAACGCTCTGCCCATGTCTACAACTTTCCTAACCTTGTCCCTGACAGGTATTTGCACCCTAACCGTAATCGGTGATGGCACTGTCCTTCGTTTGCCTAATTTAAAGAATTAAATAAGTTAGTTATAGCTAACTGTCAAAATCAATAGGTGATGTAGCATTTTACTGGCAGGGAAGCATGGCCAGACTCCATTCATGAAGGATGTCATCATCACCAATTGAGTCAATGAATCATAAAATGTGTAGATATTGCACATTATCTCCACAAGAGGGAGCTTTACAGGTCTCTTCATGGAATGGAGGATTGTTGTTTACATAATATACAAATATTTACATTATCCTGGGGATTAACACAGATTGTCAGTTTAAAGTAATTAATTACGTAATTAGGTGATCTGTTGCACCAGATTCCAGGTGTCATGGACGATAAAATCATTGTTTTATATAACTAAATAATCAAATAATGAGTTCATGTAACATCATCCACTTCCCTAAGGTGGCTCCAAACCAGGCTCATGAACGATGCTGTCGTGATTAATTTAAATATTTTAAATACATAATTGATATAAGATGGTCTATAATAATTGCCTCCCACATCGCGTCACCACAATCCACTGATCATGGATTATCTAAAGTCCAATTTTAATAAACAAATAACAACATAATCAGAGGATGAAATGGTCTGCCATGCTCCACACAATTGAGTCTCAGTTGACTCCCACATGATTGTGGGAAATTCCAAGTTTCATCCCTTATTTAATCGCAGAGCAGGGTAGTAACATGTTTAAATGCTGAACTCTCATTGTGTATGCAGGGTTTTTAGAAGATATCACATATTTAATGTTGGACGGCTGCCTCAAAAGAGATGGACTAAAATCTAACAATCGCTAAGTCTACTCTAACAAACGGATTATCACCTTCCTGAAGGAATTCAACAATGTCAAACTCACCTTTTTGATGAATAATCGTGAGTCTTATTATCTTTTGTTCCATAGTTTTACTTCTGAGGAGAGAGAGTATTCATAAATAGAAGTCTCTGAACTGTTTCTCCACAGCCTATGTCCTCTGATGAGGTAATCTTGCATTTGGTAACCAGAAAAAGCCATAGGCAAACTTCCAGAGGTATGGCTATGACTTGGTTAGGCGAATCAAATGCTGTCATGAAAAGTTTTAGGAGATAGTTATCTTGGGAGACTGTAATGTCCCAAGATAACTCTTTCTCGAGCTGCTCTCTCGTCCTTGGCCCATGATACCAGGATACAGAATGCAAGCAGGGTTGCCAGGCTACATTTATGAACCAACATTCTGTCACATTCTAGTTCCCCTCCCACAGGCTTAAAGGAGTATACCCAACGATGAACTAACCTTACAGCCTCACTGAGTTTCTCACAAAAACAAAGCAGGGCTCTTTCTTTTGTGTTCTACATATTTACCCGTCTCTCAAGCTACAACATGCCTATAGTGACATAAGCATGAAAACGAAAGCATCATTGTGCCCATCAAGTACAGTGATGAGTATTTTAAACCTGTTTTCTATGCTTCAATTTGCTAATTTCTAGAATGGAAACAATACAGTTAATCGCCTCTACCATAATCCTTTTCCCTTTCTTGAAAATAAAATAAATTCCTCTTCATCCTCTTACCATTAGAGGAGCTTGACCCCATGGTTTCTCAGAGTTGTGTAGATTTGCATTAGGCTGATGATTAAGGATTTTGAGCAGTGTCTTATGTTTCTTTCAGTCATTTTGGATTCCTCAATTGACTGTTCTCTATGAAGTCCTGTAATCCGATTTCTTATATGGTTATTTAGAGTGATTAATTGTTGGTGGTGTGTCATGTTATCAGCCCGACATCTTTCTTTAGATGAGATTCCCTGATCAGGAGATTATTCAGTTATTCCATTTTTAAAATCGGTGGTCACTGTGTCCTTCGTGGGTCAGTTCTGTTGCAACCACTCAGAAACCCATGATGCGAAACAGTACAGTTTTTTTTTTTTTAAATCGTGTAATCATTGGATTGTTAAAAATCTACTATTATGTAATCGGTAATGACAGTATAAGGCAGTGTCCCCCATTCTCTGTGCACTGCTTCTGGTAACGATCTGTTGCTGTGTCAATCCCACAACAGCCAAATGACAGATGACACCATCATTACTTACGCAATCAAGTAAGTTAATAATGGGATGGTCCTCCATACTTAACTTTCATAAGATGGAACCAAACTCCAGTGATTGTCAAGGAAGGAGTACTTAGATGAATAAATACTGCCACATGATTAACTCCCATGGAGGAATGGACCGACTGCAGTCAAGAAGAACATCTTCTTGATTTAAATAATGAACATATAATGAAAACTGATTGAATAATGTCATGGTGGTGCATACTTAAATCTCACATGGAGTAGTCAGACTGATCTCTTCCTGGAAAAATGAGGATTTAAAAAATTAAATTGATAATTAATTAGTGGGCCTTTTATATTAACACTGATGAGATGGCACCAAAGTCCTAAACCTATCGCTGATGTAAAGATCTATTTACCTAGCTAAATGGTGAAGTAATGAGATGATATTACATCATCAACTACTATAATCTGACTCCAAAAGGGACTTATGGTCCATAACATTACCTCTATTTTAAATACGTAATTTAAATGATGAATTATTAATTAATTTCCTAGTTTAACAGTTAAAGAACTAAGTGTAGTATTAGATGTCATGACTGTCTGGTACAACGGTCTCCCCTAAGGAGGCTCAAAACACCAGTGATCACTTTATACATAATGACAGATTTTCATAATTAAATGAATAAACATTAAACAAGTGGATGGTGTTTTATGCGTGAATCCTAAATGACTGCTAAATAATGAAGAGACATTGAGTTCTTAATCATAGATTTGAACAAAAAATGAATGAAGAGATAGTTTCTCATAATTTACCCCTAGAGAGATAACAAAATGATATCAACATAGATTTAAATAAAAGAATTAAGTAAGTAAGAAAGAAAGAAAGAGTGGAAGGAAAGAAGGAAGGAAGGAAGGGAGGAATGAAAAAAAGAAAGAATTCACAAGATACAATTTAACACCAACAAGGTGGATCACAGACTCCACTCTTCCTGGAGTAGAAAAATACAGATTTGAATAATGAAATAATCAGATAGTTAGATCGTCTGTCACACTTGAGTGTGACACAATGTGTCGCCAAACTTCAGGGATCTCAGATTACATAAAGAAAGAATTTAATAATTACATCTTTAAATAAGTAAGCAGTTGACCTTTTTTTGTATCATCAATTCCTGGGAAGACTTTACAGATATGAAAATGTATGCTGTCGTCATGCATTTTTAAAATGCCATCAGTTAATCGTCAGATAATCATACTGTCTTGCCTGATGAATTCTGTTGGCCTGACATCATCACAAGCACCTGAATCTCTATTGTGGTGCGGCAGGACATGAGATAATGGACCCAATCCTGGCGGAGCCGTAGTAGCCACAATGTTGATAACACCTGAAAAGATGGCTGCAGCAGGGGCATCAATAGCATAGCTGAGAGAGAGATATTCTTCCGTGTTCTGAGTCGTCATTCTTTTGCCAGGTCTCAGTGATGTTGCTGGCATGCTAGTGCCACTCCTTCTTCTCATGGTAGAACACATCCGATGTGAAGATGTGGAGGAAGAACAGGTAGTCAAAAGCCAGACCACCGTGCTGGTCTTGGTGAAGTACTTGTACTTCTCAGAGGGCACCGTGCAACCTTCAGGACTCAATCACCCAGCATCCCTCCTACTCTGGAAGATGCATAGATCATTCAGAAAATGCTCTGCCCATGTCTACATCTTTCCTAACCTTTTCCCTGACAGATATTTGCACCCTAACCATAAACGGTGATGTCATTGTCGGTCGATTACATAATTTAAAGAATTTAATAAGTCAGTAATAGCTAACTGTCACAATAAATAGGTGATAGCATTTTACTGGCAGGGAAGCATGGTCAGATTCCAGGCATGAAAGATGTCATCATCATCAATTGAAAAAATGAATCGTAAAATGTGATGATATTGCACATTATCTCCACTAGGGGAGCTTTACAGGTCTCTTCATGGAATGGAGGATTGTTGTTTACATTACTATAAAAATATTTACATCATCTTGGGGATTAACACAGATTGTCAACTCAAATACATTAATTATGTAATTAGATCATCTGTGGCACCAGATTCCATGTGTCATGGACAATATAATCATTGCTTTATGTAATTAAATAATCAAATAATGAGTTCATGTAACATCATCCACTTCCCTGAGGTGGCTACAAACCAGGCTCATGAACGATGCTGTCATGATTAATTTAAATATTTTAACTACGTAATTGACATTAAGATGGTCTATAATAATTGCCTCCCACATCAAGTCACCAAATCCACTGATCATGGGTTATCTAATGTACTATTTTAAAATCAGGGCCAGGGCCCGGTCCATGGCCATGGCCAGGGCCAAAATTAAATTGATAATAAATTAAATGATAATAAATTGAATAGATAATAAATTAGTAGGCATTTTATATTAACACTGACGAAATTTCACCAAATTCCTAAATTTATCGCTGATGTAACTATCTCTTTATATAGCTAAATGATGAAGTAATGAGATGATGTTACATCAGCTCCCAAAATCTGACTCCAAATTAGACTTATGGTTCATAAAATTACTTGTATTTTAAATTCATTAATTAAGTGATGAATTATCATTTAATTTTCTAGCTTAACAGTTAAGGAAGGAAATGTAGTATTCGATGATGTGATGGTCTGGCACGATGGAATCCCCTAAGGAGACAAAATCCTTTGATCCTTAAGGATCAGAACTCCAGTGATCATTGAATACTTAATGACAGATTTTCTTAATTAAATGAATAAACTTTAAACCAGTGAATGGTGTTTTATGTGTGAAGCCTAAATGATTGCTCAATACTGAAGGGTCATTGAGTTCTTAATCATAGATATGAACAAAAAAATGAATGAATAAAGAGATCATTTCTCATAATTAATACCTACAGAGATAACAATTTGATATCAACATTGATTTAAAGAAAGAAAGAGAAAGATATCAGAGGAGATAATTTAAACCTACATGGTAGATCCACACTCCACTCTTCCTGTAGTAGAAAAAGAAAGATTTGTATAATGAAATAATCAGATAGTTAGATCTTCTGTCACACTTGAGTCACACAAAGTGGCACCATACTTCAGGGTTCACAGATTATATAATGAAAGAATTTAATAATTACATCTTTAAATATGTAAGTCTTTGTCCTTATTTGTATCTTCAAATCCTGGGCAGACTTGACAGATATTGAAATGTATGATGTCATCAAGGATTTTTCAAATGCCATGAGTTAATCGTCAGATAATCATACTGTCTTGCATGATGAATTCTGTTGACCTGACATCATCACCAGAACCTGAATCTCTGTTGTGGCGCTGCAGGATCTGAGATAGTGGGCCCATTCCTGGCTTAGAAGTAGTAAACAAGATGTTGCTATCAGCTGAAAAGATGGCTTCTACTGGGGCATAACCAGCATATCTGAGAGAGGGATGTTCTTCCCTGTTCTGGGTCGTCATCATTTTGACAGGTCTCGGTGATGGTGCTGACCTCCTAGTGCCACTACTTCTTCACATGTTAGAACACAACCGATGTGAAGATGTGGAGGAACAGCAGGTAGTCATCACACAGAGCACCATGCCGGCCTTGGTGTAGTCCTTGTACTTCTAGAATGGCCCCGAGCAATCTTCTGGACTCAATCATCCAGCATCCTTTTTACACTTGGAGATGCATAGATCATTCAGAAAATGTTCTGCCCATGTCTACATCTTTCCTAACCTTGTCCCAGACAGATATTTGCACACTAATCATAATCAGTGATGGCATTGCCTGTCGCTTACATAATTTAAAGAGTTAAATTAGTCAGTAATAGCTAACTGTCACAATAAATAGGTGATGTAGCATTTTACTGGCAGGGAAGCATAGGCCAGACTCCACTCATGAAGGATGTCATCATCCTCAATTGAGTCAATGTATCAAAAAATGTGATGATATTTCACTTTATCTCCACAAGAGGAAGCTTTACAGGTCTCTTCATGGAATGGAGGATGTTTGGTTTATATAACTTTATAAATATTTACATTATCTTGGGTATTAACACAGACTGTCAATTTAAATACTTCAATTGTGTAATTACATGATCTGTGGCACCAGATTCCAGGTGTTATGGATGATATAATCATTGTTTTATGTAGATACATAATCAAACAATGAGTTCATGTAACATCATGCACTTCCCTAAGGGGCTCCAAACCAGGCTCTTGAAAGATGCTGTCGTGATTAATTTACATATTTTAACTAAAAAATTGATATTTAGATGGTCCTTAATAATTGCTTTCCACATCATGGAATCAGCTCATCATGGATTATCTAATGACCTATTTTAATAATCAAATAGCAACATAATCAGATGATAAAATTGTATGCCATAGTCGACACAATGACTCTCACCGACTCCTACAAGATTGTGGGAAACTCTTGCAGGATCATCCCTTACTAATCGAAGAGCAGAGTCATGAAATGTTTAAATGCTGAAATGTCTTTGTGTATGCAGGGTTTTTAGAAGATCCTGCAGATTTCATGTTGGACGGCTGACTCGAAAGAGATGGGCTGCAATCCAAAAATCCCTAAGTCTACTTTAACAAATTAATTATCACTATCCAGAAGGAAGTTAACAATGAAAAACTCACCTTTTGATGAATAATTGTGAGTCTTATTATCTTTGTTTCCATGGTATTAATTCTTAGGAGAAAGAGATTTCATAAACAGAAGAAATTGAATGTTCTCTGATAATTTGGTAATCTAGAATTTGGTGACCAATAAAAGCTGTATGCAAACTTCCAGAGATTTGGCTATGACTTGCTTAGGGAAATCAAATGCTGTCATTGAAAGTTTAAGGAGATAGTTATCTTGGGAGACTGTAATGTCCCATGATAACACTTTCTCAAGCTGCTTTCTGGTACTTGGCCCATGATAACAGAACACAGAATGCATGCAGGGTTGCCAGGCAACATTTAAGAAAAAACATTCTGTCACATTCTAATGCCCCTCCCACATGCTAAAAGGAGCATACCTAAAGATGAACTAAACTTACAGCCTCACTGATTTTCTCACAAAAACAAAGCAGGGCTCTTTCTTTTGGGTTCTACATATTTACCTGTCTCTCAAGCTTCAACATGCCTATAGTGACATAAGCATGAAAACGAAAGCATCATAATGCTATTCAAGTACAATAATGAGTATTTTAAACTTTTTTTTCTATGCTTCAATTTTCTAATTCATAGAATGGATACAATACAAATAATCGACTCTACCATAATCCTTTTCTCATTTTTGAAAATAAAATAATACCTCTTCATCTTCTGCTATTTAGAGGAGCTAGATCACATGTTTTCTCGCCATTGTTTAGATTTGAATTGGTCCAGAACAGCCATGCTCAGGGCCAGGACCAGGGCCAGGGCCAGGGCCAGGGCCAGGGCCGGGGCCAGGGCCAGGTCTAAAATGAAATTGATAATAAATTAGTAGGCAATTTATAATAACACTGATGAAATGGCACCAAAGACCTAAGAACATCACTGATGTAATGATCTCTTTATATATCTAAATGATGAAGTAATGTGATGATGTTAAATCAACTCCCAAAATCTGACTCCAAAAGGGACTTATGGTAAATAAAATTACCTGTAATTTAAATTTATTAATTAAGTGATGAATTATCATTTAATATCCTAGTTTAACAGTCAAGGACTTAAGTGTAGAATTCTATGATGTGAGTGTCTGGCACGATGGACTTCCCTAAGGAGGCTCAAAACTCCAGTGATCACTGAATACATAATGACAGATTTTCATAATTAAATGAATAAACTTTAAAGCAGTGAATGGTGATTTATGCGTTAAGCCTAAATGATTGCCTAATACTGAAGGGTCATTGTATTCTTAATCATAGTTATAAAAAAATGAATGAATAAAGAGATAGTTTCTCATCATTAACCCCTAAAGAGATAACAAAATGATATCAACATTGATTTAAATAATGAAAGGAAGAAAGAAAGATAGAAAGAATGAAAGAATTCACAAGATACAATTTAACACCAACAAGGTGGATCCAGTCTCCACTCTTCCTGGAGGAGAAAAAGACATATTTGTATAATGAAATAATCAGATAGATCGTCTGTCATACTTGAGTCACACAAGGTAGCGCCAAACTTCAGGGATCATAGATTATATAATGAAAGAATTTAATAATTATATCTTTAAATATGTACGTCATTGAAATTTTTTTGTTTATTCAATTCCTGCGCAGACTTGACAGATATGGAAATGTATGCTGTCATCAAGGATTTTTAAAATGCCATAAGTTTATCATCAGATAATCATACTGTCTTGCATGATGAATTCTGTTGGTCTTACATCATCACCAGCACCTAAATCTCTGTTGTGGTGCTGCAGGATCTAAGATATTGGGCCCATTCCTGGCTTAGAAGTAGTAACCATGATGCTGCTATCAGCTGAAAAGAAGGCTGCAGCAGGGGCATAACCAGCATATCTGAGGGAGTGATGTTCTTCCGTGTTCTGGGTCATCATCCTTTTGACAGGTCTCGGTGATGGTGCCGACTTCCTAGTGCCACTACTTCTTCTCATGGTCGATCACACCCGATGTGAATATGTGGAGGGACAGGAGGTAGTCCACACCCAGACCACCATGACCGCCTTAGTGTAGTCTTGTACTTCTCGAATGGCCCCGAGCAATCTTCTGGACTCAATCATCCAGCATCCTTTTTACTCTTGGAGATGCATAGATCATTCAGAAAATGCTCTGCCCATGTCTACATCTTTCCTAACCTTGTCCCTGACAGATATTTGCACACTCATCCTAATCGGTGATGGCATTGTCTATCGCTTACATAATTTAAAGAATTAAAATAATCAGTAATAGCTAACTGTCACAATAAATAGGTGATGTAGCATTTCACTGGCAGGGAAGCATGGCCACACTCTACTCATGAAGGATGTCATCATCCTCAATTGAGTCAATGAATCATAAAATGTGATGATATTGCACTTTATCTCCACAAGAGGAAGCTTTACAAGTGTCTTCATGGAATGGAGGATGTTTGGTTTATATATTTATAAATATTTACATTATCTTGGGTATTAACACAGACTGTCAATTTAAATACATTAATTATGTAATTAGATGATCTGTGGCACCAGATTCCAGGTGTTATGAATGATATAATCATTGTTTTATATAGATACATAATCAAACAATGAGTTCTTGTAACATCATCCACTTCTCTAAGTGGCTCCAAACCAGGCTCTTGAAAGATGCTGTCGTGATTAATTTACATATTTTAACTAAAAAATTGATATTTAGATGGTCCATAATAATTGCTTCGCACATCATGGAATCCACTCATCATGGATTATATAATGTCCTATTTTAATAATCAAATAACAACATAATCAGATGATAAAATGGTATGCCACAGTCCACACAATGACTCTCACCGACTCCTACATGATTGTGGGAAACGCGCAGGATCATCCCTTATTAATCGGAGAGCAGAGTCGTGAAATGTTTAAATGCTGAAATGTCTTTATGTATGCAGGGTTTTTAGCAGATCCTGCATATTTCATGTTGGACGGCTGCCTAAAAAGAGATGGGCTGCAATCCAATAATCCCTAAGTCTACTTTAACAAATGAATTGTCACTATCATGAAGGAAATTAACAATGACAAATTCACCTTTTGATGAATAATTGTGAGTCTTATTATCTTTGTTTCCACAGTATTAATTCTTAGGAGAGAGAGAATTCATAAACAGAAGAGATTGAATGTTCTCTGATAATTAGGTAATCTAGAATTTGGTGACAACTAAAAGCTGTAGACAAACTTCCAGAGATTTGGATATGACTTTCTTAGGGAAATCAAATGCTGTCATTAAAAGTTTAAGGAGATAGTTATCTTGGGAGACTGTATTGTCCCATGATAACACTTTCTCAGGCCGCTCTCTGGTACTTGGCCCATGATAACAGAATACAGAATGCATGCAGGGTTGCCAGGCAACATTTAAGAACCAACATTCTGTCACATTTTAGTGCCCCTCCCACATGCTAAAAGGAGCATACCTAAAGATGAACTAAACTTACAGCCTCACTGATTTTCTCACAAAAACAATGCAGGGCTCTTTCTTTTGTGTTCTACACATTTACCTGTCTCTCAAGCTTCAACATTCCTATAGTGAAATAAGCATGAAAACGAAAGCATCATAATGCCATTCAAGTACAATAATGAGTATTTTAACCTTTTTTTTTTCTATGCTTCAATTTTCTAATTCCTAGAATGGATACAATACAAATAATCGATTCTACCATAAACCTTTTCTCATTTTTGAAAATAAAATAATACCTCTTCATCTTCTGCTATTTAGAGGAGCTAGATCACATGTTTTCTTGGCATTGTTTAGATTTGAATTGGTCCAGAACAGCCAGGGCCAGGGCCAGGCCAGGGCCATGGCCAGGGCCAGGGCCAGGGCCAGGGCCAGGGCCAGGTCTAAAATTAAATTGATAATAAATTAGTAGGCACTTTATATTAACACTGACAAAATGGCACCAAAGACCTAAAAATATCACTGATGTAAAGTTCTCTTTATATATCTAAATGATGAAGTAATGAGATAATGTTATATCAACTCCCAAAATCTGACTCCAAAAGGGACTTACGATCCATAAAATTACCTGTATTTTAAATTCATTAATTAAGTGATGAATTATCATTTAATATCCTAGATTAACATTCAAGGACGTAAGTGTAGTATTCGATGATTGAGTGTCTGGCACGATGGACTTCCCTAAGGAGGCTCAAAACTCCAGTGATCACTGAATACATAATGACAGATTTTTATAATTAAATGAGTAAACTTTAAACCAGTGAATGGAGTTTTATGCGTGAAGCCTAAATGATTGCTCAATACTGAAGGGTCATTGTATTCTAATCATAGTTATAAAAAAATGAATGAATAAAGAGATAGTTTCTCATTCTTAACACCTAGAGAGATAACTAAATGATATCAACATTGATTTTAATAATGAAAGGAAGAAAGAAAGAAAGAAAGAAAGAAAGGAAGAAAGAAAGAAAGAAAGAAAGAATTCACAAGATACAATTTAACACCAACAAGGTGGATCCAGTCTCTACTCTTCCTGGAGGAGAAAAAACAGAATTGTATAATGAAATAATCAGATAGTTAGATCGTCTGTCACACTTGAGTCACACAAGGTGGCACCAAACTTCAGGGATTACAGATTATATAATGAAATAATTTAATAATTACATCTTTATATATGTAAGTCTTTGAAATTTTTTTGTATCTTCAAATCCTGGGAAGACTTGACAGATATGGAAATGTATGCTGTCATCAAGGATTTTTAAAATGCCATAAGTTAATCGTCAGATAATCATACTGACTTACATGATGAATTCTTTTGGTCTTACATCATCACCAACAGCTGAATCTCTGTTTTGGTGCTGCAGGATCTGAGATAGTGGGCCCATTTCTGACTTAGAAGTAGTAACCAACATGTTGCTATCAGGTGAAAAGAAGGCTGCAGCAGGGGCTTAACCAGCATATCTGAGAGAGAGATGTTCTTCCGTGTTCTGGGTCGTAATCCTTTGCCAGGTCTCAGAGATGGTGCCGACCTCCTAGTGCCACTACTTCTTCTCATGGTAGATCACACCCGATGTGAAGATGTGGAGGAACAGCAGGTAGTCCACACACAGACAACCATGCCAGCCTTGGTGAAGTCTTGTACTTCTCGAATTGCCCCTAGCAATCTTCTGGACACAATCATCCAGCATCCTTTTTACCCTGGGAGATGCATAGATCATTCAGAAAATGCTCTGCCCATGTCTACATCTTTCCTAACCTTGTCCCTGACAGATATTTGCACACTAGTCATAATCGGGGATGGCATTGTCTATCGCTTACATAATTTAAAGAATTAAATAAATCAGTAATAGCTAACTGTCTCAATGAATAGGTGATGTAGCATTTTACTGGCAGGGAAGCATGGCCAGACTCCAGTCATGAAGGATTTTATCATCCTCAATTGAGTCAATGTATCATAAAATGTGATGATATTGCACTTTATCACCACAAGAGGAAGCTTTACAGGTCTCTTCATGGAATCGAGTATTTTTGGTTTATATAACTTTATAAGTATTTAAATTATCTTGGGTATTAACACAGACTGTCAATTTAAATACTTTAATTATCTAATTAGATGATCTGTGGCACCAGATTCCAGGTGTCATGGATGATATAATCATTGTTTTATATAGATACATACTCAAACAATGAGTTCATGTACCATCATCCACTTCCCTAAGGGGCTCCAAACCAGGCTCTTGAATGATGCTGTCGTGATTAATTTAAATATTTTAAATACAAAATTGATATTTAGATGGTCCATAATAATTGCTTCCCACATCATGCAATCCACTGATCATGGATTATCTAATGTCCTATTTTAATAATCAAATAACAACATAATCAGATGAAAAAATTGTATGCCATACTCGACATCGTTGACTCTCACCACTCCTACATGATTGTCGGAAACCCCTAGGATCATCCCTTATTTAATCGGAGAGCAGAGTCGTGAAATGTTTAAATGCTGAAATGTCTTTGTGTATGCAGGGTTTTTAGAAGATCCTGCAGATTTCATGTTGGACGGCTGACTCAAAACAGATGGACTGCAATCCAATAATCCCTTAGTCTACTTTAACAAATGGATTATCACTATCCTGAAGGAAATTAACAATGACTAATTCACCTTTTGATGAATAATTGTCAGTCTTATTATGTTTGTTTCCACAGTATTAATTCTTAGGAGAGAGAGAATTCATAAACCGAAGAAATAGAATATTCTCTGATAATTAGGTAATCTAGAATTTGGTGACCAGTAAAAGCTGTAGGCAAACTTCCAGAGATTTGTCTAAGACTTGCTTAGGGAAATCAAATGCTGTCATTGAAAGTTTAAGGAGATAGTTATCTTGGGAGACTGTAATGTCCCATGGTAACACTTTCTCGAAGCTGCTCTCTGGGACTTGGCCCATGATAACAGAATACAGAATCCATGCAGGGTTGCCAGGCAACATTTAAGAACCAACATTCTGTCACAATCTACTGCCCCTCCAACATGCTAAAGGAGCATACATAAAGATGAACTAACCTTACAGCCGCACTGATTTTCTCACAAAAACAAACCAGGGCTCTTTCTAATGTGTTCTACATATTTACCTGTCTCTCAAGCTTCAACATGCCTATAGTGACATAAGCATGAAAACGAAAGCATCATATTGCCATTCAAGTACAATAATGAGTATTTTAACCTTTTTTTTTCTATGCTTCAATTTTCTAATTCCTAGAATGGATACAATACAAATAATCGACTCTACCATAAACCTTTTCTCATTTTTGAAAATAAAATAATACTTCTTCATCTTCTGCTATTTAGAGGAGCGAGATCACATGTTTTCTTGGCATTGTTTAGATTTGAATTGGTCCAGAACAGCCAGGGCCAGGGCCAGGGCCAGGGCCACGGCCAGGGCCAGGGCCAGGGCCAGGGCCAGGGCCAGGGCCAGGGCCAGGGCCAGGGCCAGGGCCAGGGCCAGGGCCAGGGCCAGGGCCAGGGCCAGGGCCAGGGCCAGGGCCAGGGCCAGGGCCAGGGCCAGGGCCAGGGGCTGGCATCCATGGAATTTTTATACTTGTAGAACATCTGTCCAGGACCTTCTCACTTTGTGGCTTTCCATGGAGTAGTCAGGTGTAATTTTCATAGGTCTGTCTTTATATGTTACCTTTAATTTTTCCTTTGCTGCTCTTAATGTAATTTCTTTATTTGTAAGTTAGATGTTTTGATTATTATATGTCGAGGAGTCCTTTTTTGTGTTTGGTGTGCTCATTGTCCTTTCATGGGCATGTCCCTCTTCATGTTGGGAAAGTTTTACTCAATGATTTTGTTGAATATGTTTTTGGCACCTTTGAGCTGGGCTTCTTCACCTTCCTCTATGCCTATTATTCTTAAGATTGGCCTTTTCACAGTTTCCCATATTTCCTCGATGTTTTGTGTTTAGGATTTGTTGGATTTATGATGTTCTTTGGTCGGTGAATTTATTTCCTCTACTTTATCTTCTGTGCCTGAGATTCTCTCTTCCATCTCTTGAATTCTGTTGGTTATGCTTGCATCTGTAGTTCCTGATCATTTGCCCAGTTTTTCCATTTCCAGCACTCCTTCGGTTTACATTTTATTTATTGTCTCCTTTTCCATTTTCAAGCATTGAAACATTACCTTCACTTGCTTAATTTTGTTTTCTGGCTTTCTGTACTCTCTTCAAGAAATTTGTTCAGTTTTTCCAATTCTTTGTTTGTTTTTTTCTTCCATTTTTAAGGTATTTTCTTACATCTTCATGTTTTATGGCAATAATTTTTAATTCGTTCTCTTCTACTTCATCTGCTTTGTTTTTTTCTGGTCCATTTGGTGTAGATTCCATAGATTCTGGTGCTGTTGTTCTTGTCATTCTGTTGTTAGGTGTTTTATTGTATGGCCATCTTCTCATAGCTTCTTCCCTGGTGTGTTTTGGCAGGTCAGAAGTTTGATATCTGTAGCTCTTGGTGCTCCAAGCACCCTGGGAAGTCTCTCCACAGTCAGGGCCCAGAAATTGGGCTATAAGTTCAGATTCCAGCAGAAGACTGGCAATACAAGTCAAAGATTTCGAGGGCTGGGACCCAGGATGTTCCTTACACTGATAGGCAGATCTAGCCTGGGCCTGGAACTCTCCAGCTGAGGCCTGTTTGGCATAACCCCTACAATGGCGGTCAAGGATCCACCCTGCAGGAACTCAGAGTGGTATCATGGAGACCGGCAATTCTCAGGGACGGGTCCAAAAATCCAGTAGAGGACTCTAGCCAAGTCCTGGCAATGGATGACAAATACTGGCTGATACTCTGGATGTTTCTGTACTGATAGGCAGATCTAGCTGGGACCTGGCATCTCCAGCTGAGGTCTCTTTAGCAGAGGCCCTACAATGGGGGCCCTTTCACTCACTACTTTAACAATATAAAAAGCCCCATTGAGAAGATTGATTTCCGTAAATCCAATCCTACACATTTACTTTGTATTACATAAAGCAATTCATATTGGAGGAAACTGTTAAGACTTTAAACACCTAAGTACCTGGGTTATAGGAATGAGTGCTCACAATATTGTGTATTCACAGGTGAAAATATGTTTGGTTGAAGATTTGATTTAATTTTAATTATGTAATGCCAGTGCATGGATTTGCATTTGCTCACACTTGTTCCCAAGAATATTAGCCTCTTGAGTTACTCTTTTAGCAGGAACTACAGAATTTTGTCAAAATCCTGACATAGGTCCTGGCAATGAACGTTCCATAATTATTCTCGTCCATATCTCTAACCCTGTCTCTATCCTTTCTCTATTATCTTGATATGAAGTGATAGGGAAGAACTCATGAAAGAGGAAATCAAAATCATGCAAACAATTTGGTGAAGATTTTAGCCTTCATACTTTTCTTTAATTTTAATAATCACAATGGTTTTTTTGTGGAGCATGTTTCTTATTAAGTTCACTACACCCAAGATAAATGACAAACTGGTCAACCCTTCTGATGTATGCTGCAACCCGAGAGAGAGAGAGACAAAGACACAGACAGACAGAGAGACACAGAGAGAAAGAAAGACAGCATGAGGGGGAGAGAGGGGGAAGAGGAAAGAGAGATAATGGTAGCAAGAAAGATGTCAACCCAAGCTTTTCCACCTTCTGGTTTCATACTCTGTACCAAAGTCACAGCATATAAAACTGGGGAAGAAACCTCCCCTATGACTGGTGTCTATGCTTGAAGCTCTGATTGGCTCCCAAAGCCTGAGTTACAGGACTAAATGAGCAGAAAAGACACAGAACTTGAGGGCAGGTATGGATCAGGACTACCAAACATTCTAAACTCTTTGTATAGATACAGAAGCCATGGTTCCCACACAACAACCCAGCCTCCCTGGGTATGCACATGTTGGTTTAAGTATGGCTTCTTCCTTCTTGCCAGGGATGATATAGAGAGGTGGGATCGCTTTTAGCAGGAGGTGTGGTTTACAAGGTTTCCCTTAGCTGCCATCCTGTAGACCATTGGCACCTATTCCTTGAGAGATGGACAAAGCATGTTGTGTAAAGCTTCAGCCTTAACATTGAGCTGCAGTTGGAGAGAGGATGGTTCGAGTCCTGGCAGTGTTTGGTAGCACTGTTCCAAGCCATGCCCTCAGGGTGTCAAGGGGGGGCCCTCCTCTGGATTCACCTCACTTCAGCCTTCACCCATGAAAGGCCTGCCATTGTATTCCCAGAGTAGTGGAAAGGGACAAGGTCTCCTGAGAAAATTGGGAGCATTGGGTGAGGGGAGGGAGAGTTAGGAGAAAGAGAAGTGGAGAAGAGAATGGGACAGAACAAGAGGCATCAAGAAGACTGAGTTTTGGAAAGAATAGAGGAGAGCAACAAAAGAGATACCATATTAGATGGTGTTATAATAGGTGGTAAGAGAAATCTGGCACTAGGAAAATGTCCAGAGATGTACAAGGATGACCCCAAATAAGAATATAAGCAATAGTGGAGATGCTACCTTAAATGCCCTTCCCTATAATGAGATTGATATCTACTTTATACGATATTCTAGAGCCTTCATCCAGTAGTTGACAGAAACAGAAGCAAACATACTCAGCTAAGCACTAAGTGGAACTCCTGGAATCCAGTTGCAGAGAGGGAGGAGTGATAAGGTGACAAGACCAGGTTGGAGATACCCACAGAATCACCTAGGCAAAACAGTGTGGAGCTCATGAACCCCAGTCTGATAGTTGGGAAACCATAATATGACTGATCTAAAACCCCTAAAAGTGCATCTCATTTAAAAGGCCTAGTAAGTGCAAGGGGCCTCTGGCAGTGGAATCAGGATGTATCCCTGATGTATGAAAGACTTCAGGGAGACCATTCCTCATGGACAGATACTCACTCAGACTAGACACATGTTGTTGGGCATTGTCCCTGCCCCAAATGACTTTTGGATCAGCGCAAACATGAGAGGGTGAGGGAATAGATAGGGATATGTAAAATAACTTTGATTCTATCTTAACAGAATTCATTAAAAGTATGAATAGGAAATAAGGTGGGGTGAATAACTTAGGTAACATTTGCTGGTGCAATGGCCCTGAAGACCCAGAGCTTTGGGCAAGTTTATGGACATTGTCCTGAAGCAGTCACGGACTAACTTTGACTATGGTATGAAAACCATACCCCAGGGACCACTTTTATCTTGGGTGACTGTGAAATCCTGAAATTCCTACCTCCACTTTCTAAGAACCATTACTAAATGCATCTGCCATTATGACTGGCTTCATGGCTTCAAGTTTACTTAGTGACACATTAGAATGATGGGATGAATAACATGAAGAATTACACTTAACTGTATAAAAAAGCTCTTATCTCTGTGAATCTGGCTGTCACCATTAACAGTGACAGACAGAACCCTTCCAAGGCATTTGGTAAGATTTAACAGACAAAATGATAAGGAAAAATAATATTGCCCATATTTGGAAGACAATGGACTTTTAGGCAGAAAAACTGCACTTAATGGATACCATCATCTGATACTGAAGTTAGGACCAGAGCCTGTTGTCTGGCTACACTAACAACCAGCCTCAATCATTCATCATTTGTAAGCCAAGCTAATGAACTAACTTCACTGTTGACAAGCCAAACTACAATGCCAGCACTCTGGATTCAAGGTGGACAGATATCTCTCATGTTGAAGGACAGACTAATCTATAATGTGAGTTCTATTTAAGACAGGATGCCACAGTAATACTATACTTAAAAAGAAGAGAAAAAATACAAAAGTAAAATTAATGAAAATTTAAAGCATATTTATTCAGTTTGAGTACTTATGACAACAAAAAACAGTAAATAATCTATTCCAAGGGTCTTAATAGACTTAGAATGCAAATATATGCATAACAAAATAACAAAGGTAAATATGGAATTTTTCCCATCTCTAAAACACTCCCATATACTCGATTCCTGTTTCTGCTATAAGGTGGTCATATAAGAAGTCAATGTTTCTATCATAGAGACATTTTCATTTGAAAGAATCAATGCTTTTTCTACAATGTGACTCCCTGGAAAATGAGAATTTTATGAGTCTACAGTTTCCCTGGTGGTAGGCCAAAAGTGGACCCCACAAAGTTTACATATGTTCTCCAAACAAATATCATGGAGTTTGTAGGACTGTAATCAGAAACAGCAGCTCAGTCCCATGTCCATTTCTCAGTCCGTGAATGTGGACAAGTGGAAGACTAGCTATCATTGATGAAAGGAAGACAGAGACATAATATAATGTCAGGCAGGCAGATTCATTCAATACTGAAAGCTCCATTTTATGCATACACCAAACTTAAGTAGTCAAACAAAGGTGCAGCAATGGAAGGGGACTTTTATTAATATGTATAAAGGGAAAAGACAAATTGCTTCCACTAATGCTAAAGGTAACCCATAATTGCACATACTATGTGCCTTCAGGCACCCCATTGCTGCACTTATTCCTTCAGGGTGGTTAACCTGTCTACTCCCAAATCATTGCTATTTAGATAGGAGACATTCATCATCAAGTCACAGGTGTCCTGTAGCAGGAAAGATAATATCTTAAGGATAATAGGAGTTATTGGAGCACTTTGAACTCATGACAAGTTGGAAAGGATTCCCATTTAGGGGCTGAGAAACTTCAGACTTGGCAGAATATATTCCAGGACTGCCAAAGCCATACAGAAGCCTTGTATGCAAACAGATGATGATATCTACCTTCAACTGCTTGGTGGCAGTGCACATGTTTAATCCCAGGACAAAGGAGGCTGCTTGATTTTGCTTAGGTTGAGGCCAGCCAAATCCACAGAATGAGTTTAAGTCCTGCACAGATAAACCATGTTTTGAAAACAAAAAACAAAACAAAATAACATAAAGGAAAAATCATATCAACCTTCTGGTGGTAGCCTTCATGTATAAATGGTATTGAAGTGGGATGCTTTCCCTCTTTGGCTGTTTTCCCTAGCTCTGGGTACCAAGTTTATTCTTTTAGTACCACTAGAGTCTACGTTTTTGAAATTTTGATGTATAATGTCCACCTGAGACATCCATCCTGATAAACTACAAAACTGCTGTACTCTTCAGATTCCCATTGGTAGGCAACCTTTGTTGGACTAATTATATCACAGCTTATGAGACATCCTAATAAATCCACTTCCTACATATATGGTGAGATTCATCCTACATTCTTTTTCATGCAGAGAACCTTGATTAATGCAGTTGGTTTTTGTTTTGCTTTGTTTTTTATCTGCTCACTTAAGATGTATTGGCTAACAATAGTGCTCACAAATACAAACTTCCTAGTTCAACTACTCTGTACATATTCAATTTTCTATTAAGACTACTTTTCTCATTATTATGTCTTTGGCAAGCATTTTCTGTGAGTTTCAGGGATAAAATTCTACATCTATGGAGCCATCATCTGGCATTCTGCCACGAGAAAGATCATTTATCTTTTTTTGAGATCTGGTCCCTGCTTTTCTGTCCTGATTGTCTGAACTTCCTGTGACAAACAGGTAAAAAGTAAATTTAGTTCAACTAAACTCAGTGTTAAACCAAATAACAAATAATACTTTTTTTGTAGCCCTAAATCTCTGTGTGGTCGTTAATGAATATTTGGAGCTCCCTTCCAACTTTTTCACTTAGAATCACTCAATCCGTTTAAGTAAGTATACTTAGCTAGCCACACTGTGTCTAGGAGGAAGAAAGGAAAATGCCTGTATACTACAGAAAGATAACATGGGTCAGCTATAGGACAAATGCTATAAAAATGCACATTACTGCTAATGTAGAAAAGACTTTGTCTGGGGTAGAAGGCAAACAATAACCATTAAATTTTGTCCTTAAGCACTCTGCAACCACCTAGGAGGTACTTTTATCTCGTAGGCCTTACTAGCCAATCAGGCCCCTTTGTGACCTGCCTGTCAAAATAAGTGCAGGGCCCTTCTCGTCTGGATTTGAAGAGAAAATTGAGCCAGTCACTTTGTGTGCTGTGCTTTGAGGAAGGGCAAACTGGAAAACAACAGCATGGTGAGTGAGGGGCTGCTGTCCTCATGAGTAGTGGGAGATGGTGAGGTGATGGATCCAATGTGGTGGGTATTCCCTGGATCTGGGTGGGAAACTATAGCCAGACTAACTGTCCCCTGAATTCTCATGCAGTCCTCCAAATAACTACTCTGTGAGCTGTATCTGCTTTGAGCACTGGGGGCAGGGAGTTATGTATGGAAACCTCTTTTAAGTCAACTTCTACATACTTCAGGTACACCCACTGAAATCATGGCAACAAAATTCCAGAGGCCTTTTAGTTAAGTAACTTTTAGAAGTTCAGTCCTTTGCATTTTAATTTTATGCGTAAGATCCATGTATTGTTAATTTTCTGCATGTTGTAAAAGGCATCTCATGTAAGAGTAGCTCTTCACTATTGAGCAGTGATTTACAGGACTAGAATTTGTAACACAAAAGATTTACAAATGCTTTGGAGATATTATGTCTCATAAAGTAGAAATTAACTGAGGTAGTGCTGCCTCTAAAACACACAAAGATAAGTGTATGCTGACCAGTCCTGTTTGAATTTTGAATCCTAGATACATATTTGTTCACGATGATTTTCCAGACCTTTGACTCCAAATCATTACAAAGAAGCAACTCCTGTTTCAGAACAGCATCTAGTCCCTTACCCTTATCATAGAACTGCCCCATAACAAGCTGCTCAGAGTGCTATTACAGGGTCACAAGCAACCTTAAAATTTATTATATCATATAGTTGCAGTTTTCTTCTCCAGAGAAACATAGTCCTAACAGAGTGGCAATAGGACACCAGATTTTAAAAAGTAAACCAATGATGTATGAGTTTCAAGATAAAGCAAAGCTTTCATTTAGGTCCTCATGCAGGGATGAGAAACATTCTTAGAAGAAATAGTAACAGCCTGGGGACTAGGCCTTGAAAGCTTTTCCTAAGGGCCTGTTGTATTGACAATAAAACAGAGAACCTCGTCAAAAACCAGGTATGTGCATGGGAGAGCTGGTAAGCGTATGGAACAAAGCCTTTGTGGACAGGTTGCTTCAGATCTGTAGATACAAACTAAATAGAACTATGGTTCTAAGTCCCAAGGCCACTGTGGTCTTAGTCAGCAATGATCATGAGATACCCTGTATTCCGCTAGCGCTGCATTATTTTAGTGTTCTCCTGAGTTTGTCCCATTGATTGGGTTTCTACTTACTTCATGTAAGTGTCCCCTTTGCTTCCATTTCCTCTGTGGAAATAGTATACAAGAGTCTATTCTCCTTAAGAAGCTTGTCATGTGACACATTTAGCCATCCCAGCTTTTTAAAAAAAATCTTTTCTACCTTCTATGTTTCCTATCTATCTTATTTCCCATCACCTTCACCTCAGAATCCTATATGTGGAACAGGTCCTTCAGTTTCAGGTATCTGGTGGCCTTTAGGAACAGTACTGGGAACACATTTGCTGCTTAATCCTCCCATCTCCCTAAGTAGCTAGATATGCTGTCTCCAGTCCCTACTGAAATTGTTCAATGGGTAAAATGGAGCTTGAACTTAAAAGCCATTTAGGAAGGATAGCATATATGAAATGCAAACTATGTCTAGGCTGGCTCTTCTCTGAGTATTTTCCAGAGATAGATACATGTTATGTTAGAAATATTTGTCTTTATGGATCTCTTTGGGGGTGAAGAGATTTCTCCCTGGGAAGGTGTATTAATGCTAGAACATATGCAATTTCATCATGTTAGAAGAATGTTCATGAGACAACATCTTATGTTGATGTAAGTGGAATTGTTTGCATGATGTTGCTCTCCAAAGCAATGCCCTTGCTGTCTTCTGTACTATACTTCAAAATACTTAAAGGGTCCAGTTTATTGCCTTGAATGTGCCCCAGCTGTCAGTCCATACTCTCTGAGTTCCTACTAGTTATATTAGATGTGGTGTGGCTTTGTTGGAGAGGGCTTTACCCTGTTAGAGGAAGCATATCATGGTAGGGTCAGGCATTGATGTTTCTTATTCTCAGAATGATGCACAGTGTGTCAGACAATGGCCTGTTGCCTCTGAGTCTTGCTGTAGGATTCTAACCTCGAGGACTGCAGCAGCCTTCATTCTGACATGTCCCCAGCCATAACAGAACCTCTGAAATTTTAAGTGTGACACTTCAATTAAACATTTTCCTTGTAAGTGTTGCCCTGGCCCTGCTGTGTCTTTACACAGTAATGAAAACCTAACAAAGACAGATGTTGGTTCTAGGACCTGGGCTAATTCTATGATAGGCTCTCCCTATCATACAATTTATTTCTGATGTGTTCTTACTAGTGTTGTTCTGGTACCTTGCCGCTCCCTTTATGTCTTTTTATTGGGATTTCTTTCTCAGGGTATATGCTACTTAAATGGCCAAAGAAATGGTGCATATGGACCTCTTATTCAGTTTACTTCTAATGTGAATGGGTGAATGCATTATAATGTATATGTGTAAAATATGTGAGGGAAGCACCAAGGATTATATGACTATATTGTCTAAGAAGTTTATATTTACAATGTGAGTATTATACTTCTTTGTGTTATTTTAGGATGCAGTGACCTATGACGATGTGCACATCCACTTCACTGAGGAAGAGTGGGCTTTGCTAAATCCTTCTCAGAAGTGTCTCTACACAAATGCGATGCTGGATACCTACAGGAACCTCACTGCTACAGGTAAGACTGAATTTTCCTTCATGTTTTAAAATAAGGGACCAACTGTTTCTTGATTATTGATACTATTCTGTAATTTGATTAAGAAAAGGGAAAATTGGTGAGTGAGGAATGGTTGTAAGGTTCATTGAAGTTATTACTGAAATTTTGTACAATTTGCAAGAATGCATCACCTATTTCTGTTATTTCAGGCTACATTTGGGATAACCATAATACGGAGGATCATTGTCAAACTTCTACAAGACAGAGAAATTAAAATTTCATGTGCAAATTTATGCAAATTTGGCTCTGAAGATATTTTAATGTATCCTGGAAATTGTATTGAAGAGTCACACTTTAAAAATTAAAATGATTAAGAAGAGCAACAGTGAAAATAAGTGTAGCTTAAAGTGATGATTGTCATTTTCTCACAAAACCCTGTACCTCCGTGAAAGGTAGCTCTTTTGTGTTTGCAAGGCATTCGTGTAAAATGAGAAGGAAACTATGCCTTAACAGATATCACCCTTTGAATTATAGCACCCAGATATCTATTCTGTAGATATGCCAGTCTGTTTAGTTTCATTCTATGCAGATACTTTAAACAGTATACATGTTGCATAGGTGATAATTATATGTCCAAGACCTCCTAAAAATAACGTCTATAGTTAAGCAGGTATTACTTATCTATTTGTGACTTTGCTATGAATACAGAAAGGCTCAGTTTATGAGTGTCAAGAAGGTTGTTATGGAGAAAACTTGAAGTTGATTTAAAGAAAGTTAAAGTATGAATGCTATGTGGAAACCTTTTATTTGTTTTCTTAGTTTCATAAGCATATCTTATGTAAAGTTGCATAGTTGTGGCCCATACCTTTAATTCCAACATTTATGATCAAGAGCAAGGTGGACCCCTAAAGTTTATGATCACCCCAGCCTACAAAGTGAGTTCCAGGATAGCTAGGTTTACACAGAGACATTCTGTATTAGAAAATGTAGGGGGAAAAAAGTATTTAGTTTACTCTAAATACAAGCCATGCAAATTTAGAATGTGGAAAGAAGCAACATACCTCTCTTATGACAGTGAGAAGAAATGAAAGATATTTAGTAGTTCCCACTCTGAGGATATTTGTTGAGTTGAAACAACTTTCAAATTTATCAGTGTTCCTAAGTCATCTGAAAGATACCATCAACTTACACTGTAGAAAATCCATATGACCATTGGAATGTGTGAATGCTTACATTTGTACTGGTATATTTAGCCAATGTAGTATGATTTCTACGAAGGAAATACTGATAAGTGGTATAAGTATGTCAAAGCTCTGAGTTGTTTCAGTTTTTTCAATTATGTGGGAGATTTTATGTAAATAGATGCCATAATTGAGGGCCATGAAATAAAGCTCTTACTCTGAATCTACAG
Organism: Phodopus roborovskii; assembly: GCF_943737965.1. Taxonomy (NCBI): domain Eukaryota; kingdom Metazoa; phylum Chordata; class Mammalia; order Rodentia; family Cricetidae; genus Phodopus; species Phodopus roborovskii. The sequence continues at coordinate 97,728 of NW_026125833.1, forward strand.
ATATCTTCAATGAAAAAAAAACAATACCACATTAGAGAAGCATTATGAATGTAAAACTCAAGATCTGATTCTTGTTTACAATTAGGCCAAATTACAACTTTATTTTATACATGTAGAACGTTTCTTTAGTTTCATGCATGTGGTAAAGTTTTACATATGCTAATTATCTTTGCAGGAATGAAAGAAGCCATAAGGGAGCTAATCCTGTGAATATACACAATGAATGTGTGAAAAACTTTGTGGGTTACAGGCATCTTCAATGGCTTGAAAAACTACATACTGGAGAGAAACCTTATAGAAGTCTAGAGTATGGGGAAGTCTTTGCATGTCACAATTTCATTCTTCTCAGTGAAAGAGCACACATGGTAAAAAAAACACCTATGAATGTAGTCAATGTGGTAAAATGTTTGTAAGACATATTATGCTTAAAAGACATATTAGAACATATACTGGAGGAAAAAAACAAGACTATAATCAATGTGGTAAATGTTTTTCACAATAGTCATATAGTATGTCATAAAAGAACACATATTGGAGAGAAACCCTATGTATGTAACCAATGTGATAGGGAATTTTCACAAGTTAGTACGCTACAATCTCATCATAGAACACATACTGGAGAGAAACCCTATGTATGTAATCAATGTGGTAGGACATGTTCACATAGCAGTACTCTCAAATCTCATCATAGAGCACATACTGGAGAGAAACCCTATGTATGTAACCAATGCGGTACGGCATTTACGAGTAGTGGTCATCTTAAAAGACATATAAGAACACATACTGGAGAGAAGCCCTATATATGTAATCAATGTGGTAGAGCGTTTTCATGTGCCAGTAATCTCCAGTCTCATCATAAAACACATACTGGAGAAAAACCTTATGGATGTCATCAATGTGGTAAAGCTTTTTCACAACACAACAATCTGGTACGTCATAAACAAACACATACTGGAGAGATACCCTAAGAATGTAGTCAATGTAGTAAAGCTTTCACAACATATGATGTGCTTAAAAGTCATATAAGAACACATACTGGAGAGAAACCTTATGGATGCCATGAATGTGACAAAGCCTTTGCACATCCCAGCACTCTCTTAAGTCATAAAAGAATGTATACTTGAAAGATACTGAATGTATCCCATGTGGTAAAGCCTCTCTATATATCATTAGTCTTTATAATCAAAGGAAAAAATCATAGTGCATAGAAACCCTATACATGTAACCATTGTTGTAATGTTGTGCACTTTGCTTATCCCAATAATCTTTGTGAGCCTAAGAAAACCCTTATGGAAAGGAATCATCCTAGAAAGAATGTGGTATGGTCCTCATTCAACACACATTGAGTTACATAGTTTTCTGGAGAGAAAAATATCTGACCCGTGTGAACAATCAGTTCAAGCACTACAATATCTCTGTTTTGTTCTCATTTGCAAACTCATGAGGAAAAAAGTCCTGGAAATTCACTGGTAAGGGAACCATGTTTCATGGTAACCCTTGACTTGATTTACATAAAAACCTCATTCAGATGGACTGCTATCTCTAAGCCCAATCCTTCATGCTTACTTTCTTTTACATGAAATAATTAATGTTGCAGGAAAACTTTGAAGACTTTAAGACCCTCAACACTATGGTTACAGGATTGAGTACTCATTAGAGAAAAATATTCAAATATGGAAATCTGTTTAGAGATTTGATTTAATTTTAATTATGTGATGTCAGTGTGTTAGTTTGTGATTGTTCATGGTTTTTCACAAGAAGGTTACACCTTTGAGTATTCCTGTAGGAGGAACTAAAGTATGTTCTCAGAAAACTGACATAGGTCATGGCAATGGACTTGCCATAATTTTGTTCATTCACATTTGTAAACCTATACGTATTTTAAATCATGTTTTGTCATCTTGATATCAGTTAATAGGGAAGAAATCATGGAAGAGGAAACATACATCATGTAAATATTTGTGAACATGTTAGACATCATACTTGGCTTTAGCCTTTTTTTCCCCTTATGAATGCCCATCCTTAGCTTGGTTTGTTTCTTTCACCAATTTTCTTTTATGTTATATAACTAAGTCCATTTAAATGAAAATAAACATTTATAGACAATATTTGGGAATTTGGGCGTTGTTCTTTCCAAACTACTTCCTGCTGGCAGGGGCACTGTCATGGGGAATTTGAAGACGATTGAGAAATCCTAGCTGTAGTCTGTCAGGCTGCTTTGTCCAGCTGTTTTGAATGTAGGACCACCTGATGTGGTCTGACTTGATCAAACCACATTAGTCTGGAAGGAATCCACATCTTTTCATTTTCTGTGGAAACAAAAATAGAAATCCTTTTCCCCAGTAATTTGTCCTTCAACTTACATTTTGGAGTCAAATCATTTTTTTTAATTTAATTTATTATTTTACATGTCAATCCCAGTTCCCTCTCCCTTCCTCCCTCCCTCCCAACCTTCCTCACTCCATCCCTGCGTTTTACCAACTCTGCCCTCTCACATGCACTCTAACCACCATCCCATCCCCCCAACCCAATTCCAAATGTAGGGGAATGCCATCCAGTAGGAGTCATGTAGGTCTGACAGGTCATTTGAAGTAGGGACTAGGGCTTCTATCCTGTCTCTAGATTAAGGAGTTATCCCTCCATGGAGAATGTGTTTGCAAGGTCCTTTTGTGCACCAGGAATACATCCTGGCTCCACTGTCTGAGGTCCCTTAGACTGCTCAGTCCTTCTGGCTGAGACCCATATTCAGGGGCGCCTGAGTCAGTCCCATGCTGGCTTCGCAGCTATTAGTCTGGTGGCCGTTAGTTCCTCATTGTTCAGGTAAGCTGTCTCTATTTGTTTCTGCTGCCTGATCTTGTCCTTTCCCTCTGCATCTGAGTTCTACTTCGACTCAGTGTTTATGCAAGGGTATTTGCTTCTGTTTCCAACAGGCATTAGTTGAGGGCTCCATGGAGAAGTTAGTTGTTGATCTCACTTCTGGGAAGGGCATTTATGATAGCCTTTCCACAGAAGCTCTAAAAGGAAATAAGGACTTGAATAGTCCATGAATACTATCAGCTGAAGCTGAGAAGGAATTAGAATGGGTAGAAAAGAGGATACTAGAAGCACATGTGGACCGTGTGGATCCAAACCTAGACTGTATTCTGGTTATATTACCATCTAGAGAATATCCTTCAGGGATTTTGATGCAGAGAGAAGATATCATATTAGAATGGATATTCCTACCACATAAACTGAATAAAAAACTAAAAACATATATAGAAAAGATCTCTGACTTGATTATAAAAGGTAAATTAAGACTTCATCAGCTAAAGGAAGGGACCCAGCAGAAATTATAGTACCTTTAACTAATGAGGAAATTTTCTCCTTATGGAAAGATAACGAATATTGGCAGAGAGCTCCCAGTAACTTTTTGGGAATGATTAGCAACAACTATCCTAAAACTGAGAGAATAAAATTCATAAAGAAAACGATTTGGATCCTTCCATGCATTGTAAGAAAAAGACCTATTTCTGGAGTTCATACATTCTACACTGATGCAAACAAATCAGGTAAGGCAGGATATAAATCAGGAAAAATTAGCAAAGTGGTTCAAAGCCCTTACAATTATGTACAAAAGGCAGAATTGTATGCCATTCTCATGGTACTTATGCATTTTAAAGAACCCGTCAATATAGTTACTGACTCTTAATACGCAGAGAGAGTAGTTTTACACATTGAGACTGCAGAATTTATTCCTGACAATACAGAATTAACTTCATTGTTTATACAGTTACAAGATACAAACAGAAAGAGGACTCATCCTTTATATATAACACACATCAGATCCCATACGGGTCTGCCAGGTCCTCTAGCACAAGGCAATGATGAAATTGATCGTTTATTAATAGGAAGTGTGCTAGAAGCCTCAGAGTTTCATAAGAAACACCACGTGAACAGCAAAGGTTTAAAAAAGGATTTTTCTATCACTTGGGAACAAGCCAAGGAAATAGTAAGGAAATGTCCTACTTGCTCATTCTATAACCAAACTCATTTACCACCAGGCAGTAACCCTAAAAGTATAAATAGGAATGAAATATGGCAAATGGATGTGTTTCATTTTGCAGAATTTGGAAAACTAAAATATGTACATCACACTATAGATGCATTTTCAGGGTTTCAATGGGCTACTTCTCTGAGCTCTGAAAAGTCTGATTCTGTTATAATGCACCTTTTAGAGGTAATGGCCATAATGGGCATACCTGCACAAATAAAACCAGACAATGCTCCAGCATATGTCTCAGAAAATTGAAATAGTTTTTTGAGTATTACAAGATAAAGCACATAACTGGTATACTACATAATCCTACAGGACAAGCAGTGGTTGAGAGATCCAATCGTACTTTAAAAGAAATGCTCCATAAACAGGCCGGAGGAACCAAAACACCCAAATACAGATTACATAATGCTTTATTAACATTAAACTTTCTTAATGCTGATGACAAAGGAAAAACAGCTGCAGAAAGACACTGGACAATAGAAAAAACTTCTGAACTAAATCAGCCAGTGTACTTCAAGGATGTACTGACCTCAGAATGGAAAGCAGGATATGTGTTACGTTGGGGTAGGGGTTTTGCATTTGTATCTACAGGAGAAGAAAAACTATGGATACCATCTAAGTTAATCAAGATCCGAGTTGAAAAAGAGAAACATCTTAATGAAGAGAAATGACAAGTCATCCAACGAATTAGGTCCCATGAGGTGTGCGGAGGCCACTCAAAGTTACAGGAAAACAGAGAAAACCTATCATCAAACAGCCAAAAAACATTGACCATGTAGGTGCCTACAGAAGAGAAGACGGCTCTTCAGAAACAATCACTTAAGGAAGCAGAATCTGATATATGGTTAAAAAAATATTTAATTGTAGTAAACTATTTCTATACAGAAATCTATTTCTCTCTACTATCTAGTATTCCTGAAGTCCCAATTTATGTAAACCAATGCTCGCTTTGGAGATTGATTTGGCTTTCCTTCTCTAAATTCAAGTATGTTGTTAAGATTAAATTCATGGTTTCTGTCTTAAATCAAGAAGCCTATTGGTGAAATGCAGAAGAAAACAAAATCTGGGAACTAATTTCTTATATGCAGTTTTCTCTCTTAAATCCTAATTTTCTCACATACTTTTAATCCTTATTGTTGTCTTTCCCTAATGCATACCTTAAAACTTGAAATTTTTACTTTAATATTGATGTTTAAGTTTTCAAAGGAATAATAACGATTCCTAACAGCAGTCTTTGAACTCTCCGGAAAGAAAATGGGACCTCACATCATCGTTTCCACTTGACTCAACCTGATGCATCTGAGCTACAAACATCACCCTAAAACTGGGTTGAGACTGTTTTGCTCGAGACAAATCATGATTAGCTAGCTGTAATGGTGCACCTTTTTATTACACCCTGGCCAGAGAGTCAAATAGAACTACAGTCAAGATTTTTTTGCCACACAGTGACTAGCTACATATGTCACAGCCAATTCTGTTGAGAAATTTGGTTGCTAAAAATTTTCTTCCTACAGGATCCATTGGAGCAATCATTGTCCCATTTCAGCAGGAAGTAACCTTAAGATAACGACGCACCCTTTTCCCTACCCTTGGAATTTTGGGATAATAGTCATCGTCTTTGGGTTGGTTTTAGTTATTTAGGGTTGGGTATGGAAGGTGATACTTACATGTATTCTTATTTGGTAAGCTATATAAAATTAAGTTTATATTTTGTTATATTGTGTGAAATGTTTCCACTTACAATGTTTTATGCACATTATTTTTACCATATTCTATGGATGTATACTTTTCTTGTATTCAAGACACTTTGTATATTGATACAATTTGGGATATTTATCTTGATCCAATTTATAATTCTACCTCTTGTCTTGACACTTATACTCTACTTCTATTTTAGGGATTTACATGTATGTATATGTATATAGTTATATTGTTTAAGTATTTGTTCCTGCTTTAATCAGGGAAATTTTAATCAGTCTTTTAGCTAAATTCCTGAGTATTACAGATTATCTTCACTCATGATTCCTGTACGTATGAGATTAGTCAGATATAGATGCTTAATCTTCAATCACTTCATAGACATGTAGAACATGGCATTTAAATGTTTTAATATTAGTACTCCATTGACATGAGACACTGTTGCTCCTGACAGCACCGTGCACTTTCCCGAAAATATGTTGGACATTGTTGTTGCTCCTGCTGGAGTTCATTCTTGCCTTAGCTAATGAATTGCCCCCACCTTGACCACTGATTTGGACATGCAGTCGTATGTGCTTGCAGGAGACAAATATAGAAGACTGCTTGACCTTGCCAAGTCAGGGTAAGACAGCCATTCTACCTCCCTGCTGTCGTTGTGGTCTGTCAAGTTCTCTTTGCCTTAGCCAAATCTGGGTCTACCAAAGTTGCTGTGAGACCTAGGGTGATTGTTCAGGTGGCTTGCTGTTTCTGTCCTTGCTACACCTTTTGGAAGTTGTCCATCCGCATTTCCTGTCTACTCTAGTATCGTTCATTACCTTCTCAGGTCTTGATGAGGTTGAAGATTAAACTATCACAACTATTATTCTCTCTTCCTAGTTAGATATATTAGGTACTAGTCTTACATTTTCCAGCTTAGGACAACTCTATTGTAAACTCCATTATGCCCTCACCCTAGGACTAGATATGTAGGTCATTTTGTCCTCGATTTTCATTTTCTTAGAACACACTTGTTATTCACTGTTTTTTATATAGTTTTGTATTAAGCCTAAATCTTTTCTTTAGACTAAAAGGGGAATTGTAGTGAGATAGTCCTTCTGTAGCACTGACTACACCCATTGGGGGGTGGAGCCATGGGCGGAAGTGACCTGTGGAAGGAGGTCAGAGGGGGCCAAGTAAGGCGCTCTCTTTCTGGCATGACTAGGAGAGGAGAGGATCAGGTTGAATTTCCTGGTGTTCATCTGTCTAGGTTGTAAGTTATTTCTCCCATCTATTCAGCCTATTTGTTTATCCTGATCCTTATTTACCATGATATGAAACCTTTCCAGGTCACAGGCCTCTCTAAAGCACAGGTTCCTTCCAAGCCTGGAATCGATCTTCTCTGCTTTCTATAGACAACCTTCCCTTGCCTCCTGGACTTGTCTTTCAGAAATGAACACTTTACAATGACATCTCAAAGGCTGTTAAAGTTTAGATGGCTATGCCATGCAATCATTAAATGACCCTATAAAGACTGTGCATGCAGAGGCCACAAGGACCTGGGGCAATGAAACCTCCATGACTCCAGTTTCTATGGCCACAACTGCAGAGCCTAGTTCTAAATTTCTCCCTTTTTATAAGCAAGTAACTCCTGCCAGTTTTCTCTATCTTTCTATTGCTGCCACCAATAGGTTAACACGTACCCTTTCCTTCATTCGCTTTTTCAATAAACACCTGTAGGTTTTGTAGAGTTTGTTGGATTCATAAACTGAGGCCCGTCTAAGCAACATAGATAGACTCTCTCAAAAAAAAAAAAAATCAAAAAACAAGGAAATGTGAGAGGCACAGTGACACACACTTGCAACCCAGCACTTAGGATGTAGAGGTGGATGCAGGAGTATCAGGCCTGTAAGATACTCTTTTGCTAATAGAGATTTCAAGATCAGTGTTCACTACATGAAATCTTGTGTACAGAGGGAAAGAACCCACAGACAAGCACAAAAACTGCAGACAAAAACAGAACAAATCAAAACCTTATTATCTATGATACATATAATTAGACACCAGAATTTAACACGCTGTAACCTAAATATTTTGAAAATGTAAAGATATTTCAATTGGGAGAGTATTTTCCAACTGGAAAAAAAGATGCGCGGACACCTTTAAATAGGAACAAAACATATGTAAGATACATACACACACAACACAGGGAAATCCTCTAAAGTGTTTAAGAAAAATAACAATCCCTAACCCTGACATGTATATGACAAGTGTCATCTTTCTCTACAAGTTCAATTTAAAATTGAATACTTCGTACATATAATCAAGATCCAGCAAACTCAGCTACCACAAAAACTAAGACAGTAAAGTTATAGGCAGGAATTCCAGATGAGCAATGCGATCAACTCAAGAATTAAAAGAAATTTTAAAATTCAGGTAAGCACTTTGAATGTCAGTCAGGCAAAGAGTTGAATCCTCACATCCTCCCTCTGCTACAAATTGCCTTTTGACAAAGACAGGTCAATAAGAGAAATACATTGACCCACTTAACGGCTTAGCCTCCAATCTTTAAATTCAATGATGTCTACTTATCTTGGGTATGGGTAGGTTGGATATCTCTTTGTTCTCTAGCTTCAATGTTAGTATAAAACTAAAAGGTGATCATGCATTGGGGCCATGGGCAATTCCATGGCAGGTGAGGGTGACAAAGGTGGGGTACAAACATGTATCCGGCACACCCCTGATCGAGCCTCTAATGGCAGCTTTTTAAAGGCAGAGACTGAAGTAAGGTGAATTCAGAGGAAAGCTTCATTTAGTTACCCTGAGCTTGGGGAACAGAATGGTGCTACCTGCAACTCACTGTTATGGCTGAAGCTTCACTCAACCCTCCTTCTATACCTACTCAAGGAACATAGGCTTGAGGTCTCCAGAATGGCAGCTAAGGGAAAACATCTCTACCCACACCTCTGCTAAGTCTACCAACACCTGACTTCCCGACCACACATTGTCCCTTGCCAGCAGGAAGAAGCCAGACTCAGACCAATGTGCCAACATCAGGGACTCAGTTTTGCTTAGGTCAAGCCTTGCTGGCTTCTATGTGTATACAAATGTTGGGATTATTTGGTTGCCCTGTTCCAAATCCCACTCTCAAGTGGCTGTGTATCTTCTACTCAACTGGTCCTGTCTCTTAGGTTGTAAGGACCAATCAGATCCTCTATTGGACCTGCCATTTGGTGGGGGGTGTTCCTGTGAATCCAGGCTTTCTGCTCAGATCATCTCATGAAGTTATTTCTTATGCAGTGCCTTTGGCTCTGAACAGAAGGTGGTGAACCTTGGGGTGGACCCTCTCTCGTTCCCAATCTGTCTGTAACTCTCTCACTCTCCCTCACTCAATTTCTCACTCTCTTTCCATCTCTCTGTCCCTCACTTCTCTCTCCTATGTTGCACATCCAATCTGAATGGCAGGGACTGAATCCTCCTGAGCTGGAACGCCTCCACGGGTCTTTCTTATCATCTGTGTAAGTTGTTATCCAATAATATACTCATTTATCATTTGTCTTAGGTCTAGTATACTTATTAACACCCCATTTCCACATGAATTTATTTTATTTATTAAGACTAAAGTCAAGTATGATGTCTAATATGTTCACTAATTTTTTTATATGATGTAGGTTTTCTCTTCCATGATTTCTTCTCTATAACCTGATATCAAGATGTTAAAAAAGGACTTAAACATATACAGGGTTAGAGACACAAATGAAAAAAAAATTATGAAAAGTTCATTGCCATGACTCATGTCTGTTTTATGAGAACATACTGTAGTTCCTCCTACAAGTATTCTCAAGGGTATAACCTTATTTTCAAACACCATGAACAGTCACAAACTCACACACTGACATCACATAAGTAAAATTAAATCAAATCTCTAAACAGATTTTCATATGTGCATATTTTCTCTTATGAGCACTCATTACTGTAATTAAATTATTTAAACTGACAGTTCTTGTTAGTACCCAAGATAATGTAAATATTTGTATATTTATGTAAACCAATAATCCTCTATTCCATGAAGAGTCCTGTAAAGCTCCCTCTTGGGGGGAGTTAATATACAATATCATCACATTTTATGATTAATTGTTTCAATTGATGACAATGACATCCTTCCTGACTGGAGTCTGGCCATTCTTCCCTGCCAGTTAAATGCTACATCAAGTCTTCATTGTGATAGTTAGGTATTACTGACTTATTTAATCATTTAAATGATTTAAATGATGGACAATGGCATCATTGATTCCGATTAGGGTGTAAATATCTGCCAGAGACGAGGTTAGGAATATTGTAGACATGGACACAGCACTTCCTGAATGATCTATGCATCACCCAGAGTACTATGGATGCTGGATGATTGAGTTGTGAATATTCCATGGTACCCTCTGAGAAGTACAAATACGTCACAAAGGCAGGCATGGTTGTCTGGGTGTTTGACTCCCTGCTCTTCCTCCATATCTTCACATTGGTTGTGATCTATGATTAGAAGAAAAGGTGTCACAAGGAGTTGGTCTACATCACCAAGACCTCGCTAAAGGGTGACGACCCAGAACAGGGGAAGAAATACTCTCTCTCTCGGCTCTGCTGGTGATGCCCCCTGCTGCAGCCATCTTTTGAGCTGATATCAAAAGAGCTACTATTGCTCTGCCAGGTATGGGCACGTCATCTCAGGTCCTGCCCCACAAGAGAGATTCAGGCGCAGGTGATGATGTCAGGCCAGCAGAGTTCTTCAGGCAAGAGAGTATGATTGTTTGATTATTAACGTATGGAATTTTTAAAAATCATTGATGACAGCATAATTTATCATGTTTGGCATGTTTGCCCAGGAATTGATAATACAAAAAATATCAAAGACTAACATATGTAAAGGTGTAATTATTAAATTCTTTCATTATGTAAACAGTGAACCCTGAAGTTTGGTGCCACATTGTGTCATTCAAGTGTGACAGACAATCTATCTTTCTGATTCTTTCATTACCAAAATCTGTCTTTTTCTACTCCAGGAAGAGGAGAGTCTGGATCCACCTTGTTGGTGTTAGTTGTCTCCTGTGATTTTATTATTTATTTATTTAAATTAATGTTGATATCATTTTGTTATCTCTCTGAGAGGTGAATTATGAGAAATTGTCTCATTATTCATTCATTTTTTGTTCAAATCTATGATTAAAAACTCAATGATGTCTTCAGTTTTGAGCAATCTCATAGGGGTCATGGATAAAACACCATCCACTTGTTTAATTTGTATTCATTTAATTATGAAAATCTGTCATTATGTATGCAGTGATCACTGGAATTTGAGCCTCCTTCTAATAGTCAATCGTGCCAGACCATCACATCATCTAATACTACACTAACTTATTTAACTGTAAAATTAGGAAATTAAATAATAATTCCTCGTTTCATTATCGTATTTAATATAAAGGTGATGATATGGACCATAAGTGCCTTTTGGAGTCAGGTTTTAGCAGTTGATGATGTAACATCATCTCATTACTTGATTATTTAGCTATTGAAATAGATCGTTACATCAGCCATAGGTTTACAAGTTTGGTGCCATCTTGTCAGAGTTATCATAAAATGCCAATTAATTGATTTTCAATTTAAGTTTTTAAATAAATCCTTATTCCAGGAAGAGAAGAGTCTGACTTCTCCATGTGGGACGTAAGTATGCACCACCATGTCGTTGTTCAATTTTTTTTGTCCTTATGTATTAATCATTGAAATCGATGAAGATGTTGTCCTTCATGACTGGACTCTGGCCATTCCTCCCTGGGAGATAATCGTGTGGCATTATTTAATTATCTAAGTAATACTTCCTTGACCATCGCTGGAGTTTGGCTCCATTTTATGAAAGTTAAGTATGCAGGACTTTCCATTCATTACTTATTTGGTTATGTAAATAATGATGGTGTCATCCATTATGGGTTTGGCTGCTGTGAGACTGACACATACAGGAAATCGGTACCAGAAGCAGTGTCCAGAGAATGATGGACACTGGGTTATCCAGTGATCACTGATTATGTAATAATATTTTTTTAACGATCAAATGATTAAAGATTTTAAAAAAACTATAATACTATGCATGCTAATTTTCTTAGAGGTTGCGACAGAAGTGACCCATGAAGGACACAGTCAACACTGACTTTAAAAATTGAATAATTTAATAATCTCATGATCAGAGAATCTTAGCTAATGACCTACATCGTGCTAACACTTGACACACCAATTCTAAATAACTCTAAATAATCATGTTAGAAAGAGGGATAAAGGACTCAATAGGAATTATCAGTTGAGGAATCAAAAATGTCTGAAAGAAACATAAGACAGTGCTCAAAATCCTTATTCATCAGCCAAATGCAAATCAAAACAACTCTGAGAAACCATTTGATCAAGTTGCTCTAAAGGTAAGAGAATGAAGAGTTCATTTTCTTTTCAATAAATAGAGAAGGATTATGGTAGAGGTGATTAATGGTGTTGTTTCCATTCAGCAAAATGAGAAAATTGAAGCATAGAAAATAGGTTTAAATACTCATCAACATTCTTGAATGGCATAATGATGCTTTCGTTTTCATGCTTATATCACTATAGGCATGTTGTAGAGAGACTGGTAAATATGTGTATAACAACAACAACAACAACAACAACAACAAATCAGGGCCCTGCTTTGTTTTTGTGAGAAAATCAGTGAGGCTATAAGGTTAGTCCATTGGTGGGTATGCTAACTTTAGCATGTGGGAGGTGCTCTAGAATGTGACAGAATTTAGGATCATAAATGTTGCATGGAAACACTGCTTGCATTATGTATCTTTGTATCACAGGCCAGGGACCAGAGAGCAGCTTCAATAAAGTGTTTCCATGGCACATTACAATCTCCCAAAATAACTCTCCTAAAACATTTAATGACAGCATGTGATTCACCTCACAATGTCTTAGCCAAATCTCTGGAATTTTGCCGATAGCTTTTACTGGTTACCCAATTCAAGATTACCTAATATCAGAGAACATAGTCTGTGGAGAAACAGTTCAAAGACTTCTATTTATGAATGCTCTCTCTCTCCTAAGAAGTAATATAATTGATTAAAATATAATAAGACTCACAATTATTCATCAAAAGGGTGAGTTTTCCATTGTTAACTTCCTTCAGGAAGGTGATAATCCATTTGTTAGAGTAGACTTTGTGATTATTGGATTTCAGTCCATCTCTTTTGAGGCAGCCGTCCAACATTAAATATGTGATATCTTCTAAAACCCTGCATACAAAATGACATTTCAGCATTTACACATTTTACTACTAAACTCTGCGGTTAAAAAGATATGAACCGGGGAGTTTCACACAATCTTTTGGGAGTCAAGAGAGAGACAATTGTGTCCAGGATGGCAGTCCATTTCATCCTCTGGTTATCTTATTAATTCATTATTAAAATAGGACATTAGATAATCCATGATCAGTGGATTATTGTTCCACAATGTGGGAGCCAAATATTTTCGACCATCTAAATATTAATTATGTAATTAAGTTATTTAAATTAATGATGACAGCGTTGTTCACGAGTCTGATTTGGAGCCACATTAGAGACGTTAATGATGTTACATCAACTCATTGTTTGATGCTTTAGTTATATAAAACAATGATTATATCATCCATGACACCTGGAGTTTGGTGCCACGCTGTGGCCTCAAGTGTGGCAGATCATCTTATTACATAATTATGGTATTTACATTGACAATTCCTGATAATTCCCAACATAATGTACAGATTTGTATATTTATGTAAACCAATAATCTTCTATTCCATGAAGAGTCATGTAAACGCCCTCTTCAGGAGTTAATATGTAATATCATCACATTTTATGACTGAATGTTAGAATTCATGATGACGACATCCTTCATGACTGGAGTCTGGCCAGCCTTCCCTTCCAGACTACATCACCTCTTTATTGTGACAGTTAGCTATTACTGCCTTATTTAATTATTTCAATCATTTAATCAACGGACAATGATATCATCTATACTGATTAGGTTGCAAATATCTGTCAGCGACAAATTAGGAAACTTGTAGACATGGGCAGAGCATTTTCTGAATGTCTATGCGTCTTCCAGACCACTAGGAATGCTGGAGAATAGAGTCCAGAAGATTCCATGGTGCCCTCTGAGAAGTACAAGGACTTCACCAAGGCAGGCATGGTGGTCTGGGTGTTTGACTCCCTGCTCATCCTCCTCATCTCCACATCGGTTGTGATGTACGATTAGAAGAAGTAGTGGCACCAGGAAGTCGGCACCATCACCAACACCTCACACAAGGATGATGACCCAGATCACGGAAGATCTGCTGTCTCTCAGCTCTTCTGGAGATGCCCCTGCTGCAGCCATCTTTTCAGCTGATATCAACATTTTAGCTGCTGCTGCTGTGCCAGGTCTGGTCCCATCATCTCAGGTCCTGGCACATCACAAGAGAGATTCAGGCACTGGTGATGATGTCAGGCCAACAGAGTTCACCAGGGAAGACAGTAAGAGTATCTCTTTATTAACTTATGGAATTTTAAAAATCCGTGATGACAGCATACTTCATCATGTCCGGCATGCCTGCCCAGGAATTGATGAGACAAAAAAGTTCAACGACTTCCACATTTAAATATGTAATTATTAAATCATTTCCTCATATAATCTGTGAACCCTGAAGTTTGGTGCCACCTTGTGTGACTCAGGTGTGACAGACAATCTAACTACCTGATTATTTCATTATTCAAATTTGCCTTTTTCTACTCCAGCAAGAGTGAAGTCTGGATCCACCTTGTTGGTGTTAATTGTCTCTTGTGATTTCATTATTTATTTATTTAAGTCAATGGTGATAGCATTGTGTTAGCTCTCTAGGGGTGAATTATGAGAAATTATCTCATTATTCATTCAATTTTTGTTCAAATCTATAATCAAAAACTTAACTTTCTCTTCAGTTTTGAGCAGTCTTGTAAGAGCCTGTATAAAACACCATTCACTTGTTTGATTTATATTCATTTAATTATCTAAGTATTACTTCCTTGGCAATCACTGGACTCTGGTTCCATCTTATGGAAGTTAAGTATGAAGGACTATCCAATTAGTTACTTTTTTGATTACATGTGTAATGATGGTATCATCCATTATGGGTTTGGCTGCTGTGCGATTGACAAAGCATGAGATTGGTACCAGAACCAGTGCCAAGAGAATGAGGGGACACTGGATATCAGTGTTTTCTGATTTGTAATAATAGATTTAAAGGATCGAATGTTTAAACGATTTAAAAAACTGCATTGTTTCACACCATCAGATTCTGAGAGCTTGCAACAAAACTCACCAATGTGGGACACAGGTAACACCGATTTTACAAATGGAATAATTTAATAATCTCATGAGCAGAGAATCTTATCTAATGAACTCAGGCTGATAACATAAATAACCATATGAGAAAGTGGGGTACAGGACTTAATAGAGAATTTTCAATTGAGGAATCAGGAAATGACTGAAAGAAACATATGACAGTGCTCTAAATCCTTAGTCATCAGCTAAATGTTGTAAGACCCTCAGAATGAGGAGTCTTCCAGGTCCAGTCGATACCCCAAGAACTCAATGTCCAGTCCAGTTTCTGCAAAACTCAAGAGGCTTTAATGAACAGGAAACGTTTGTGCAAAGCGGGCTCCTCCAGCACGCAGGCTAGAGAAGCCCCCTCCCTTGGGCCCAGGTGTTTTTAAAGGCAAACCCACAAGCTTAGGGAGGGGGTGGGACCCTCTGTCCATTGAGTACGTGACCTTTGGAGGCCGGATGGTCTCGCTATTAGGGTCAGCAGACCTTAGGGCTTCAGGTGTGTTAATTAATCTTGTCTGGGCAAACCAGAGTTACAGCTATCTCTTGACCCTATTTACCACCTGTTGACTCACAGGATAGTAGGGCAAGTGTGAATTCTTATCTCAGGGCCTTGTGAGAGGAAGCTAGCAAATTCCAAGGAACAGATATTGGTTTTTAGGGTTAGTCCATCATTAAAATTACTTTTTAGGCCTTTCAATGTAAATCAAAACAACCGGGAGAAGCCATATGATCAAGCTGTTCTAAAGGTAAGAGAATGAAAAGAAAAAAAAATTTTTTTTTGTAGCTCCCAAAAATTCGGGTGAATGCCTAGAATTTGAAATTAAGACAAGACAGCGGGTGATTCATTCAATGCAATTTCGGAATGCCAAATACTGAATGCCGTTTATTGAGGGGCATGAACGGGCTTAATTACTGACTTACAGCACAGTGGAAAATTACAGGAAGTTTAGGTTTAGCTCCTCACTATAAGGTGTTTGTTTTCATGAGGTATGTATTGTCATGTGGTATGTGTTGTCACAAGGTGTGTGTTTTGAAGGAGTGTGTTGTTTCAAGGTTTGTTATCAAAACAGGAAGAGTACCAACAACAGCCATGGTGCAGGAGTTCCCCTCCAATAGCTTCAGGCTTGCTCAATTTGCTTTGGGTCCTACCGGTATCCCTTTCTTTTAATATAAACTAACACCTACCTTATTTGGCAGAAGATGTCAGCATAATTCCTTCCCCGTCATTGGAGAGGTCGCCCAGGCCCGTAACCTTCCTATCTTAGGTTGGATATTTGCCCCCTCTGCCTTACTGTCCCTGGTGAATAGTTTGTTAGCCTCAAGTGGGCAGAGGCATTTTACCTCAAGCCAAAGAAAGTATCTGTCTTGTTAGAAAGTTGGCCTGGGCCTCTTTAATACTGTGGCAAAGTAGCACCAAGTGCAAGGGCTACAAACCCTCCAATGATCTGCTCACAAGTTGAAGTCATTGTAAAAGGCCTGCTGCATTGGCAAGTGGCATTAAGCTTCCATAGATATTAATGATCTGCATGGCTAAAGCATGTGTATAACTTAAAAACTGATCACTCTAGGATTTCTGGAGAAAAATGATGAATTAACACAGATATGTGTGAAAGACAGAACAAGAAGCCATATGAGCTTCTCATAAAAATTCAAGTGTTCCTACAGGAGACTAGTTTGTAAATTTAGTTTAAAAAATGCCAATTTGTACTAGATAATAAAGTGTGATTTGGGTGGCTAAGACTTAAGCCAAATCACCTGATAGTTGATCCACTGTGCTTGCAGTATTTACAGATTGGGAGAGGGCTATGGTAGAAACTGTTGCTTCAGTGGTAAAGGCAGCACTGGCAGCCATGGTCCCGGAATCTCCTATCCTCTCTGCTGCACACCTGGGGTACGTCCCCCGCAACAGCTGTTACAGTTGGAAGACCTGCTGATAACAATTGAAACTTCCTCAATATTATTAGCATTGTTTACAACAATAAGAATGGAACCAGAATACAGTACCTGAGATGAAATTGAAATTCTTGTCCTTTGTATAAAAGTATAAATTTATAGCCACTTGATCCAAACTATAATTAATGATCTGGAAAAAAGGCCACATATGGCTACTCAGACCCACTGGCATCAGGATAGGTAGATTCCTGAAGAGCCATCAGACCTTCTTTCTGGCTGTTAAATCACCATCCCTCTGCACATGGTGAATCAACCACTCAGGCACCCAAACAGGGTTATCTGTGTCTTGTGAAACACACAAACTGACCTTCGAGACCATACTAGAACTGGGTCAGGGCCTCCCCCATTTTGCAGTAGTGACACTCTTCCACATAACTGAGCCATAGTCAGATGACCCAGCGCCCCAGTGCCTGTTGTCTACAGATCTAGTAGCACCATCAATAGTTAAAAAATTTAAAATATAAAGGACAAGAGAAAGGTGATTATGAGGAGATCCTGTAAACTGCCCCTGGTTTTGTTTTATGAAGATGAGGCTTTAATTGGTGAGGATGTGCATGTTCCTCCATGGCCTGACCCTGAGGATTAGGTAAGGGGATATCCATCTTAACAGTGAGATAATATTTTTGTGCAAGGAGGTGTTCAAAACCTGACTAGTAAGCTGGGGCCATGATCAGGTTTTAATTGTTTGGGCATTCCCATATACATGAGATATTTTTTTTTTTTTTATTTTTTTTTTTTTTTTTTTTTTTTTTGCAAAAAGTGTTAAAAACCCTGACTAGGGTATAGCAGAGCCATTATCAGGTTTTAATTGTCTGGGCATTCCCATATAAGCATAGGCTTGTAAACAATGTCTCTTAACATTCTTAAAGCCTTTCTCAGTATGAACACAGGCAAATATGAGATGAGAATGGGTATTCACAGATACATGAACAAATTATGAGCCAAACCAAAAGGAAGAAACATGAGGTAAAATCCATCTGATAGAATATCAGGTTAGGTGTGACACCTCGGGGTTAACTCCAAAAGGTGTGGAACAGGGTAAGAACTCTGCACATAGAGGCCAATTCTTAACTATATCAATAGCTTGGTCTCCTAGTAATTTAAAATGGAATTTAAGTGACCCTGTATTAAGGTGGAAGGTTGTATGAGCTTTGCAGGCTGCTTCATAACCAGATTCTCTCATCATTATATGGTACTACCTCTTTTAGTATTAAAATCAACAATGGCATTTTCTTCACTTAAAGGGCTAGGCAAATCATAATGCGCTAGATACGTTCTTGTAACCACGAGACACTGGAGCTATATAGCAGCAGTTTCTAAGGGAGCCAATATATGATACACATATTTACTATCCGTGTATAGGTTAAATGGCTCATTAGAAAATGTTGAAGGGCTAATTGTATTGCAGCTAGTTCCGCGAATTGTGCAGACTTCACTTTAAATATAGAGCATTTGATAATGGGAAAAGAAACAACTACTGCACAACCATTTGAAGAGCCATCTGTAAATACATTACAGGCCCCCTTCAGAGGATTTTGGGAAATAAACTTGGGAAACACACAGGGTGATTTTTAAAACAATGAGCTAACTTACTGGAAGGAAAATGACTATCAAAGCGGCAGGGTGTGGAACACAAGAAATGTGCCCACTCCTCATTAAACTGTTGAAGCCATTGTATCTGTTGTTGAGTATAGGGAGTAACAATTACATCTGGCATCTTGCCAAAAACTTGAATACTCATTTTGTATGCCTTTTGAATAATAGAAAGCATTGCCTGAGGATAAGATCTAACCGCTCTTTCTTGGGGATGCATGTTCTGAAAGACCCCAGAGAATTCCCCAAGACTTTGGAGCCTGTCAGGGGGAAGGCCCTTGCCCCCACTGGATGCAAGTACAAGAGGTTGTTTATTGTTTACACAGGTACCTGTGGACGCTTCAGTCTTTTAGGGGGGAATGAGGCGGAGATGAGGTTAAAACTCAGGCAGTGTATATGGGGTTGGGGTGGCAAGAAGCAGGCTTACAGAAAGAAGCTGGTTCAGGGATTTCATTGTTTCATCTAAATGTAGCAGTTGTAGTTAAACCAAGGACAGTTGGTTATTCCTGGGTTGGGCACAAAGAATGCAAAGAATTCAGTTATGACTATCTCTCAGCATATTTCCTGGACCCTGTCCTGCTGACTCGCTTTGGTCCAAAGCTGCCAGGACCACAGATATCTGGTTGGCATTGGATGAGAGCAGCACTGGTTCCTTCCCTTGTACTTTTTTTATAACTTTGCCCTTGGCAAATTAGCAAGAGCAATTTAAACAGGCAGTAAGAAAAGTGGGACTTTTTATTCCCCCTTTTTCTATAAAATGAATAAAACCTTTTATTCATGGTTTTTCAGTTTTTAGTTTGTTTTAATTGCTGGTACTGCTGGGTCAAAACTAGGGCCTGAAACTTTGGACAAGTGTGTGTGTGTGTGTGTGTGTGTGTGTGTGTGTGTTTGAACAGTACGAGTCTATTTAAAATGCATCCAGGCAGCAATCCTGTCTACTTTCCGGGTGGTGGGAGTTGTCAGGAGCACAGTGTGGGGCCCTTCCTAGGGGGCTGTAAGTTCTGAAGGTCTGATAGCTCTGAACCCAGACCGGATGCCAATCTGGAAAGTGTGGGGCTGACAAGGGGTTCTTTTGTTCCTCCCCGGGATGCGGCCGCCGGAGGTTTCGAGACCTCTTCTTGGACTATCTGTAAGGCTCATAGATGCACCTGTATGGAAGGGGTTTTTGCTAAATCAGAATGTCAGCATCAAAGAATGATACAGCTGGCGGTGGACTGTCGTAATATGATTTCAAAGGGAGTTAGGCCATGAGGGGCCTGGAGTGTTTCTGGCCCAATAGAGGGCCAGAGGTAGGAGTTGTACCCAGTCCTTAAAGCCAGTTTCAAGCATTAATTTGGATAAAGCCTCCTTAATGGTTTATTTATTTTTTCTACCTGTCCTGAACTCTGGGGTCTGTAACTGATGTATTATCAATTTATCCCAGCAATCTGTGCCCAACTGACTTACCTGGAGATGAAGGCTGAGCCATTGTCTGATCCTGTACCCTGTAGCAGCATCCCTTATCTGGAAAGATTTTTTCAATAGTTTCTGCTTTGTGACCATTTTTGCAGTCTCATTTTGTGCAAACCTTCCATCCCTTCTGAAAAAGGTGTCTATAAAAACCAGTAAATATTTATAACCATATATTTGAGTTTATTCAATTAAGTCTATTACCAATGGACATCAGGCCTATGGCTACAAAGCCAGGTCCCAGAATTCAGTTTGGTTTTTCCTTGGTTTATCTGGCTAGCCAGACAGTTAGCAGTTACTTGTTCCAGTAATAAATTAAGATTGGGAGAGTAAGTTCCAATTTCCATCTATCTAGCAAAGTTTTCATCTTTTGGCACTTAGATGAGTCTGTTTGTAAAATTGGTCTATTAACATTTTTTTTACATTTTTATAAACTTCAGTATAGTCTTTCCTTGTTAGACCAGCATTACCGACTGGGGTCATAATTTGCACCTAATTTCTGAACAATGTCCAAATCCGTTTCATCATAGTCCCAATCTGGAGTCCAACTGTTTCCTTTTCAGTCAATATGCTTATAGTCAATAGTTGGGGGCTTAAGTCTGCTTGTTTTTTTCTTCTTAAAGCCCAGGCGATTTCCTTTTGCCTCCAGGCTTTCTCCCTTTTGATGTCCAGGGCAATGCATTATGCTCAAATTTTTTGAAGGAACAGGGCCTTTAATAATGTCAAGATTTTGTTTTTATTTTTTGATTCCTTTTGCTGATGTCAAAAAGGCCCTTCTCGATAAATTTCTCCATGGACATGGGCAGTGGCAAAAACATGGTGGCTATCAGTGTACACATTAAACTTCTTACCTGCTGCCATCTGGAGAGCCTGAGTCAGAGCAAGAGTTCAGCTCGCTGAGTAGATGTGCCTCCCGGTAGTGCAGTGGCCCATATGACCTCTGAGGCATTCGTCACTGCAGCCCTGCCCATCTCCACCATTGGCAGTAGCTGCTTCCGTCATGAACCAGGTATAGTCTGCATCTTTTAAGGGCCACATTCCATGCATCTCTGCAGAGGATCTGCTGACAGTCATGGGAGGCTGGTTCCTCCAGCCAGTGGTAACCAAGGTGGCTGGGTTCAGGGTTATTAGGGATGGCTGATGCTGCAGCAGCCCATGCCCCCTTTTTCTGTCTAGGCCAGGGGTGTTGTTTTTAACCATAAGTCCATTCCTTCCTGCTGTTCAGGAGGCTTTTCAAAAAGTCTATATTCATTTTCGAAATTTGTAAAGTCAATATTTGAAGTGGAGCCCCTTAACGGACCAGAGACTTTATCTACTGGTCTTCAAAATAGGTCTGGGCTTTTAATTTAGTCAATAGATCTATTTGCAGTAATGGATATGAACTGTCCGGGTACATGCAAAAAGGAATGTGAGACAACCTGATGGAGATGAACTTTTCTCTCCGTGGTTCATAGGTGGCTGAGTCCTTTGGTCTCGAGTCAGCTGGCTACTGCAGTCCTACACAGTTTTTTTTTCTCTTTAACCAACTGATTGTGAGCTC